>NW_009702950.1:0-15520 GCF_000703405.1 Apaloderma vittatum | reverse complement strand
TCTGTGTCCTACTTAATGCAGCATTAGTGGATTGGTCACCTCATGCTGCATGAATAATGAAAATACAGATTCAGCAATGTTTACAAGAATAAAAGTAGAGCATTAAGTGCTGCTGTTTGTCCCCTCTGTTATTTGTGAGTGCTCCCACAGCCACTTTGTGTTCTTGGTGATGCTTTCAAGCCCTGCATGATCTGCATGTTGAAAATGTATTTTCCAGAATGGAAATATGTATTTACCTGCATTTGGGGAGTTGTTATTTTTCTTATTCAAAGTATTTTAAGTGATGCAGCTAGGGAGCTGGTCTAATTCCATGTACTTTGGCAGCTGGCAGTGCTTCAGAAATAGTGAAAGAAGTTGTCTAGAAGCAGAATATAGGCTGGAAGTCATTTGTCCAAATTGTTGGTCAAACATCTCAGGTTTTCTTCTGTGTCGATGGGGAGTGGGCTGAAATAGCAGTAGTTGGAGGGGTATGATGCACATGGGGAGGACCTGTTTGTAACACTCTTGTTCAAATTGAGCTGTTGAGTTCCCAGCATCGCTCTTTTTCGGACCAGGTGGTGTCCAGCATAGGTAAAGTGGCCTGGCCTGTTGTGTAGGACTTGAGTTAAACTTTGTACTCAAAAATAATCCCAGTGATTCTTTGTGAATCATTTCCACTGGGGTTTTCTTCTTAGTTCCTGGTCACCATAATAGAACTGGGCTGTTGGTTACAAAGCAGAAAACTCAAGCCTTCTTTGCTCATAACTTTTGCCTGTGTTTCTGGGGAAAACTTAAAAAGGTGTAAACATAGGAGACCACAGGACTTCTAAGAAATAAAGGACATAGTTTTGAAGGATGGGTGTTTCAGTCATGCAGAACTCCTTGTTACTAGCTCTCCAGATACCCATGGGGTTCTGAAATGCTCCCCTGAAGCGCTTCCATCACTAAAACTTGTGGCTTTTCTCTGGCGACAGCAACAAGCAAGCAGCTCTGCTGTTTGGAGTAAGAGCAGGATAGTTTGAGACACCTGATGAGATGTATTAGCCATCAGACAGCCTGGAGATGAAAAACTCGATTTCTAAGCATGGAAAATAAGGAGACTTCAACTCCCAGAACAAATTTGCCTGGCTGTGGGTCTTGAAATTCCACTAGCACGTTGGCTAGAGAGATTAACCCCTATGCTTTTGGGAGCAAGAGGGAAGGCAAGTCCAAGTACAGAGCTGAGAGAAGATATCAAAATAGCCCAGAAGGCACAAGCATCCATCACAAATCCTATTTAATAGAATTGTAGAATGGTTTGAGTTGGAAGGGACCTTCAAGCCCATCTCGTTCCAACCCCCCTGCCCTGGGCAGGGACACCTCCCACCAGCACAGGTTGCTCCAAGCCTTGTCCAACCTGGTCTTGGCCACTGCCAGGGAGGGGCTGCCACAGCCTCTCTGGGCAACCTGGGCCAGGGTCTCACCACCCTTGCAGTGAAGAATTTGTTCTTAAAATCAGATCTAAATCTACACTCTCCCGCTCTGGAAATGCCCAGAACTAACCCTGCATGGGCAAGGGGAGCACTGACTACAAGCGGGGAGGGATCTTCTGAGCCTGGATGACTTGGGACGTTATTTTTCCAGTGTGTCAATGAGTTCTAGATTGCACTTACCTATAGGCACCTGAAGCCAGCCTAAATCCTCCTGTAGGCTCCCAAGCCCCAGCTCAGATCTAGTTTGGAGTGTGATTTGTAATAAGTAATTAAGCACTTCAAATAGGTGGCCCCCTATGTGACTTGAAAACTGGCTGAACCTGATCTCTTGGATTTGCTTTATAATAGAGAAATCTTTTATTCACTGCCTAAGATGTGAAAATACCCACACATGCTGTACTTGGCTGATGGGCTGATGGCTGCCATCTCCCTCGAAGTGAAAAGCTGCATCGTTCAAGAAATTGCTGTGCTGAAGTCCACTCCAAAGCCTCATTAATTAAAAACAAAACCTGGAAATAGCTCTTGAGGATTTTTTCACTTACAAAACCCCACGTTCAGTTCCTAATTCCTCTGAACACAAGCAGCCACCTCCGACCAGAAAATTTGGTCTGACTGTCTGTTGCCCTCAGTTCTTCCAGCTGTTTCTTGCTGTGGTGGTACAGGGAGTAAAAGCGAAGAAATGGGAGTCAACAAGAGGAGCTGTTGTCATGGTTGGGTGTTGGGAGGTTTCTTAACTCCCAAATATGTTTCTGGTTTTAATGTTGTGTAGTTTTTGCTCACAACAGAATGTGAGTTCGTGTATGCATCTGGCACCACCCGAGTATGAAATCTAAAAAGCACACATTTAAAGCAAGTGAAGCAGTGCTTTGATTTAACTCCAGCTGTGCAAGTGGAGACTGAAGCGCTGCTGCTCAGCTCCTGGCCGAGAGCAAGGCTGCTCTAGGAAATAGCTACACGTTGCTAAATTCTTGCCTGTTGGCTGACAAGACCAAAGCAGAATTAGCTTCAGTGGGTCACAGGACTAGAAAGTCCTAATTTCTGCATGATTAAGCATGCAATGAACTAAAATGAAGTGGGGTCATAGAAAGGAGTTTGGTATCTTTCTGGCTTCACGCATGACAACAACTTAAGCTACTCAAACGATTACAGAAACAAAAATAGATGAGCTACTGGTGAACCTTTCCAAGCTCTCTTTTTATTAGCTATAATTTTTATTTTTTTCCTCACCCAGATTAAATTCTATTAGAATTAAAGCATGTGAGCGCCTTTGGAATGAAGAGCTGCGTTTTATTATTGTAAAGCAAATGCCTTTGACGCAAAGGAAGACCAGAGCAATGCACATCCAAAGCTGGGGAGGCCACCGTGAGACTGAAGATGCTGTTCCCTGGCAGCTCCTGGGTACCAGCTGGTGTGATGGAAGATTCAGCATCCGATGAGTAAGTGAAAAGATGTTACTACCGGTCTGGATGGTCCATAATAAGCCCAATGTCAATTCTTGCATTTGCCACAAGAATAATCAACTCTTCCTGTTTTGATAATTTATTCCTAATGGGACTGGCTATGATTCTGTGAGCTGTCTTAAAATGTGATGTATATGGTTACTGTTATTCTGGTGACTAAGCTTCAGGGGCTGTGTTGGAGGACAGATAACAGATTGTTCCACAACTTCCAATGGGAAGGTTTCCTTCCAAGCTGTGCTCTCTGCTATGGCTGGAGTTTTTGTGGCTTGCAAACGTGTTCTGGTGTGTCGGTGCTAGTGCTGGGTCTAGCTGGTAACAGAAATGAGAGGGAACAGGGTTTTAGTCACTCTTTTCTGAGTTGTCCACCTGGTTTGGATGTACCACCACTGGCGGGCCGTGATGAGGAGGTCTTTCTGCAGCAGCTGCAGAGCAAACCAGAGGGCTGGGGTCAGGTAGGGAACAGCCCCTGTTGGTGTGAGATTTGAGGAGGCAGCACAGGGCATGCCATGGACGATATCCACTTACCCTGAATTAGGGAAGTTGGTCTGATCCTGTCCTAACACGAGAATTTGGATAAACTCCGCTCTGGCCAACACACGTCTGTGCAACCTCACTGCTCTGGTGCTGCTGTAGCAGACAACAGCCTTAGTGGCAGCACTTGGTCTCCTTGGACATGTTTTCTCTGATAATTAACCCTGCATATAAAATCTAACTGCCCTTTTGTCTATGCCTCTGTCATACTCCTTTTCCCTGTTTTATTTTTATTTTTTAAATTAATTTTCTGCAAGACATTCCCGGCTTAATTTGACAGGCACAATAAACTGCGTAGGTAAGAGTAGCTCACCTTAGGAGATTTAACAGTGTTACGGTCGGCAACAAATTACCTTTTCTCCTCTGATCAATGTCTGCCTGCAGCTCTTGTCTGGTTCTCTAAGAAGGCAATGATTCTTATTTATCTCGAATTTTAAAATCTGTAGCAGAAAACAGACCTAGCTACTAGAACATGGAGAAGGCTTAAGCCAGCAGAGACACAAACTCCCAAGTGCACGTCCAGGTCCTGATGCTCCCTCTTCTTTACCGTTAGTGCTCCCTGGCAAACCTGCATCCTCTGCTCTTGGAATGCAACCACAGTCCTACCTGCCTGCTCAGGGCTCAGCTGTAAAATGTGGTTGACTACTAAACTGTGCAATAAAACTGTAAGTGAATATGAAGAGCTTAAACGGTGAGGCACAGAGGATAGGTAGTAATGGTGAACCTGGAAGGAGATGGGCAGGCAGAGGAGACAATGAGAAGAGTGATAAACCATTCGACCCGCTGGAGACAAAAACCATCAGGGCAGAGCTTAGAAGTTGAAGACTCAGAGGGTCAGACAAGGAGAAACCAGCTCGACGAAACCAAGATGACGAAGAAACAAACTTTCATGCCTGGGGACCCTGTGAGAGGCTACAGGTTCTTGGGGGTGTGCTGGGGACCCATGGCACAGACGTCCCCATGTCCCACCTGCAGCATTGAGAGGCCAGGGAGGATTTTGGCAAGAAGGCCTTTTTCTTGCCACTGGGTACCCCTCTCCAGTTTTCTTTTTCTTCAGCCTTTGTGCTCAAGGGCCTGCCTTGCTTGGACTCGCCCTCCTTTTCACACTTACTACATTTGTTGCCCTCAGTCTGCAGAGCCTACAACAAGCAAAGCGAGGGATGTTTTCACCTGACGGCGTATGTCGAGATGGTTTTCGCTTTTAAAAATCTCTAACGTGCTGCTCCATCACTACAGGAGAACACGCAGAGCTCCCGTAACACGACTTGCTGACAAGATGGCTCCTGGTTAGGTATTTAAGAGGGTTTGCTGCTGAAATAATACCCAAACCCAGCATATGGTAATTAGAGATAAGCAAACAGTTGAAATAAAAGCTGTTTAAATTATACCACACTGTGCACAAGGAAATGTGAGGGACATAAACAAACAGGCTTTCTTCACTCACTGCAAACAGGGTGTTAGTGGGTGATTCACTAGCGGCACGGCTCTCCCTTGCCTAGTTCATTAAATCATCATTAATTTACACCTGTGTTTGGCAAATTACAGCAAAACACAGGCTTAGAAAACACCCTGGTTTGTTGGGTTTTTTTTTGCAATGCTTACAAGGAAGACATGGTACCAAACAAAGTGAGCTTCTGTGGAAAATTAGGAAAGTGTTGGCTTCTTCCTCCAAAAGCAATTTGTTTATCCAGATATTTCTTAAGTCTTATTAATGGGCTTGAAAGCAATTTTGAGACCCCTTGTCATACATGCAGCATCATTTCTTTTTGCCTACGAGTAGCTTACCAGTTCAGTATTTACGATATCAATCTCCCTGTTCCAGAAGACATGAGGAAAGGGCTTTTCTTCACTCAAAGAAATGGCAAAGTCCCCATCTCTGGAGATATTTAAAAGCTGTGTAGATGTGGTGCTCAGGGACATGGGTTAGTGGTGGGCCTGCCTGACTCGATGTTCTTAATGGTCTTCTGAAACTTAAATGATTCTGTGATACTACAGTAGCAGCTTAGTGTGGAAAAAAACCAACCCACGGTACTTTTGGTTGTGACCAAGGGTTGGTTTTGTCAGAGGCTGTATTTTCTCCCCATTTCTGTGCCTGTGTTTACGTTGCTTCATGTTATTTCCAGGTATTTTGTGGATGTCATGAAAATCTGTAGACTGACTGGGTTGAAAGAAGGACCATGCCTTGCTAGGGTGTGGGGTGAGCCCACCAGAGACCACCAGAGAGGCTGATGGGAAATGGTTTCCCTTCCCTTTGGGGCTTAGGGCAGCTCATCTTTTTCTCTAGGAGAACCTTGCAGAGATTTCTCAGTTCTGAAAGTTGGGTGTACTCTGCATTAACACATTAGCTTCTGGTTTAAATGTGTAGAAGTGTCTCGTAGAGCCTAACATGGGACAGTTCAGATCTGGACCTAATTGAGGATCCATGCTGGGAAAAAAGAACAAATCAGCCTCCTGGTCGCTGAACTAATATTCTGCTTGCTTCAGTGTTTAGTTGGGAAATTTCTGTCAAACGATGTGGTAGTGTGTCACGAGCCACTGTCCCTCAGGGCAGCAATTCCCTGGTGGGAGGGGGCTAGGTAGGGTGGCAGCCACAGGGATGGACATCAGGTGGGAATTTTTGAGATGTGCTAGAGCAGATCTGCAAGGAAAGTAGTTAATCTAGATATAAACTGCTCTTTGTGTTTGATTAACCTCATCCTTAGCAGAGCATATCTTATTTGTAGTTTGAATTTAGTTTTGCTCATCACATGTACCTAGATTTCAGGATGTCTTTTAAAGACCAACTATTATTCTATTTTTTTAAATTTATTTTCTTACTTCACGGTGCTTGTAGGCCGTAATCAAGTCAATGCACATGCATCCTGACCCATGCACAACTAATCAGCTTGATTTTTCCTCTGGAAGGAAAACTTTTGAGACCATGATCCACTCTTTTTTTGAAACTAACTCCACTTCCATGGACAGTGTTTCTTTCTTAAAATGCCAAGATATGAGTCTTAACCGGGCAAAAACACAGGGGGTTTTGAGAAAATCAGCATCCTAAAGATACATCTTAACCAATACGAATACTCCCAGACTGGAATAGGAAACACGAGCGTTTCATCATGTTTGTGTCTTACCTGACATCCTTTATTCACTGCTCATCTGTTGTTAGCGATGATACGTGCACAGAGCCCAATAAGTTTTGATTAAAATAGAGCTACTCTTTTTGAAAAGCAATTCATCACCAAGCCTGTGAGAGCTGGAGAGTTTAGTGCTCTCCTTCACAGGATGTTTCAGTGGTTAGATACTCTTACATCAAAAGCATGAATGTCTCTTCATACATCAGCTATTCAGTGATTTTTTTACCAGCTCAAAATTTCCCGGCCAGGAGACGAATTACTGCTTTGCCTGCTAGATGGCTACAGCACAAGATGCAGATGACTGAAGGAGGGCGAAAAATGTTGAGTATTTTGTCACTGGAAGCAAGAAGGGGAGGGAATTTCTGTGGAAATATCCTGTTCTTCATGTCCTGCTCATCCAGGAATGGGCGCAAGGCAGGGCACAAACCTCAGCTCATAGTAGACACACAGAAATTAAGCAATTAGTCCAAGCTGCCTACCTATACTGCTCTCAAGTCAGTTGAGGAGAACAGCCCTTTCTATAGGGTGAAGCTTTAGGCAGGTATCAAATATATACTGCACAAAGCATGGCACCATGGGGGCTTTCTTTTTGCTCCCCTGATGGAGTACACTACTTAGGCAACAGGCTTAGGCTCAGACACTCAATTTTCAGACAGCGTAAGAAGCTGGGTAAAGTGATCTTCTCCCTGCAAAGCTATAGGCTTGTCCCCACTGCTCCCATCCTCCTGGAGCATGTAAAAGAGTTGGTCCATCCTCTTTGGGAGGTCAAGCCAGTTCA
The DNA here is from genome assembly GCF_000703405.1 of Apaloderma vittatum. Lineage (NCBI taxonomy): Eukaryota > Metazoa > Chordata > Aves > Trogoniformes > Trogonidae > Apaloderma > Apaloderma vittatum. Next base: position 8,178 of record NW_009702950.1, on the reverse strand, counting down.
TCCAGTTGCTTATCCTTGCCTGCATCTTCAGCTATGAAGGATCAAGAAAGATGGAGGGGAAACCGGCAGCTTTTCCTGCAAAGACTAATAGCTGTAGCAGCAGAGACCTGTCATGTCTTCACAACTGCCTTGGTTTACAGTGCGGTCCCCACCTGCTGCATGTAAAAAAGGCAACGTCTGCCGTAAAATATTGAAAGTCTGACTCCAGCACAAAGATCCCTGACAATTTAATAAGAATTCCTCATGATGCTTCACAAGCTCTTTCATGGCTTTGACACAATGCCTCAGGCAGGATGGATTGCATGGGCTCCCAGGCACTTTCCAAGGGGGAATTGCACTGGCCAATATATATGAGTCAGCTAGCCATCTCACTTCATCATCATGGACTGATGCCTTGCATCCTGTAAACTGAGGCTAACCTTATATTCCCCAACCCTTTCTTTTGCCGTGAGACAAGATAGAGGATGTTGCTGTTGTCTTGCCAAATGGCTAACACATAATCCTTAATGGGACATCGGGTTTAATAAATGCACGGCCACGTTGCTTGTGTAGGAAAGCTTTGTATCATCACATAGGGTCAATGGGGCTGAGCACAACCTTTTATATACTTATTTTCCTGAGGTCTGTGAGCATATCCCAAATAAATCTTAGGAAAAGGTTTCATTTTTCTTTTTTTCTGGTCGATACTCAGCTTGCAGGGAGCTGATGCATCTGTTTATTTTCTTCATCTTCTTGCAGGGTATACGTAGCGCACAGCATCGTGAACAAGAACTGGCTGGAAAAGGGATGCTGTTATTTTCTCTTATCTCAGCCTATGATTTCTGAAATGAGCTGATAAAAGATTTAATAAACATTCAGTTAAAAGGGAAGCAAAATGTTTTCTGCAAAGCTTCAGCCTTTGCCTGGAGGAAAGAAAAAAAAAAAAGAGAGAAATCTGAAATATTTCAGATTTCTAGGGTAGCTTTGTTAAAAGAAGAAATGGGCTGAGTGTACTTGGATTCAAATACCAGGCATATCCTTGATCACTCCTGCAAGACAGTCTCTTAAGTCCCACATGGCAGCAGATTCCCTGTCAGAGCTCCATCCCGGTTCCTTGACAATTTTTGAGCAGGAAATAAATATGTGACTGGATGGTAAACAGAAAGATAACACAGAGACTAAAGAGGAAGATGGAATGTGTCAGGGCAGGCAAAACACAGCTATGCTATGGGAATGGGATGTTAGGATCTACTGGGACATAGATAAAAAAAGTTTCCTGGTATTTATTGAACTGGTCTTCTCATGGCTGTCATCCAGCTACAGTTCTCAACCAAAAAGTGCAAGACAGCTTCTGCTGTTCTTTCAGAAAAGTTAAAAGGTAGCTAAACAGCAAAAGAATCCCAAGTTTCTCCCATGTCTTTGAGAAAGAAGAGAATCTATCCTAGTGTGAGAAGTCAAAAATTTAAGGAAGTGTAAAAGATGGATTAAAAGTGCACTTGAATAAGGAGTGAGTTAAATGATGAGAAATGTAGACAGGTAGTTTTTAAAATCCAACACCCTTTTCTGTTCTTGCTGTCTTGAGTGATAACCTCTGAGCACAGGAGGGTCTGGTGAGAGACCAGCTTCAGAGCCCTTGCTAAACAAAGACACTGGCTTTTACCCTCTGAAGACTTGGCTCCCTAATCACATTCTCTAAAGCACCATGCAAAGCATCCGAAGATGAGGGGATGGAAGAAAGACTAGGTCAATGCTCTGCAATTCTGCATGATGAGCATCGGTGTGCGATGTGAACAGATGACACGTGGCTGCTGCAGAAGGAGCCCGAGTGTGGACACAGCCACGCTGGGAAGACAGAGCTTTTGCAGAGGAAGGGAGGACATGATGTTATTTCAGCAGAAAAACTCCTTGTGACAGCTCAAGTCTGCCCAAGGGGATGATGCCAGAGGTTACAGATACTCCCCCATCTTAAGTTTTGTTTTTCTGAGTCCATTCCGGTGATGAGAGTTTATATAGGGAGTGCTGTGATTCCTCATTGTACTCCGTGTCTCCACAAGGCAATTTTTGGTGGAGCAGTCAGTGTCTATTTGTGGGGTTTGGCACTTACTTCAGCAATAGATCAGTTTGTCCTGTCCATCTAGATAGATTTTAAGCTTATCAAGTTTCTCTCAGATACTTCTCTGCTTTCTGTGTCATCTGCTGCCTCCAATGAGGATATTCTAGAGCTGTGATATAAACCTAATTGTCTGGAAACAGCCAAATTTAGCCATTAATGCTGGTTTAATAACGGCAAAGCTCCTAGTTAAAAATAACCCTTTGATCTTTGAAAGGCTTGGAAATGACCAGAACACGGCTGGATTACCCGCGGACCTCCGCATACAACCTTGTGTCTTTTGAGGCTAAGGGATGGCATTTGTTAAAAAAACAACCCCCACAGAGCCCCCCCCCAAACTAAATTAAAATGAATATTAATGGTGATTTGAAACAAGCATGGTTAAAAATAAGAAATGCTTGATTTCTGGCAGAAAAGTGCTCTGAGAGAGGTCTCTGAGAAGACGGTAATGAGCAGCCAGAAATATTATTCACAAATGTTCAGTTGGCTTTTAAATATGAGTTTGCTTTGATTGCTGCTTCATAGACCTGAGTGGCAATGAACTGTCAAAAAAGTATATTTCATCTCTGGCCCAGAGAACTTTCCTCAGAAACTGTTCGCTGTCTCATTAGAAGGTTATTGACTGTTGTATTATATCTGAAAAACGGCCTGGGAAATGGTACTGTAGAAACTCTGTGGAGATGCAGGTCATTCAGCTGGGTAGGGAAAAGGATGGTACTTATCAAGCAGAAATCTTTTGAAGGAGAACAAACTGACAGGGAAGAGCAGCAGAATAAGTAAGTGGTAATGTGACCATGAAATTTGGTTGATGAACCAGAAGCATCAACATGACTTTAGCCAATAAGAGCTATTTTAGCCCATGTCTATTTAAAAGGATTTTTGATTCGGTTTGTGTCTGGGTAGACACGCATTTCTTTGCAATGCTGGTTATTTTCATAGAAAATACAGTCTCTGGACTGAAGAGACTTAGCTATTTTATAAAATTTTACAGGACTGCAGACTTTTAAAATGAAATCTCCTACATACAGCAGATCCGTGCTCAAACAGTAAACGAAGGTGTCTCTAATTGCCTTGATTGTTTTGAGGAAAATAACATGAGAAAAGCCTGTAACTTATGTAGGAAATGAGAAACTCATTACCCACAGCACAGAAGGAAGCCACAGTTATCAGTAATGACCCCTGTGTTACCTAGATTAGCCTCGGCTGGAAAAAAAATTGTGCAGATGCAAAACCCTGCAAAAAAAAAATCTGCAAAAGGAGCTGTGGGTCTGGGCATGGCTTGTCCTACAGTAAATCCCACTCACTGAATTAGGCTTCTGGGAACGAGAAGCCTATGCGAGCATGTGTTTCTCTATGGTTCTGCACGTGAGTGCCCTTTGAAGGAACTACTCATCACGCTTAACTTTGATGCAGGGTGGCCGAGGAGACTCCAGCAGGTCCCTAGGCACAAGCGTTTGGCCAGTGCTGTTGTCCTTGGCTGTGGTGTGGGTTGCCAAGGTGATGGATTTCAAAAGGCCAAACCTGAGCTCAGTTTTCAAAGGCTGGGTTGTTTCTTTTCATCTGTAAACCAGGCAGAAAGACAGATACAGCACTACTGGCTTTTTTTATTTTATTATTATTATTCTGTTTTGTTTTGTTTCTGTGTTACAACCTGAATGGTCTTGGCAACTGAATTTGTTGGATTAAAAACTCAGGGTAAATCTTGACAGGGAGTCAATTTGCTAAAGTTGCTGTTGAAGCGCTAAAGTATTTTTGCAAAAAGACATCCAAGTACTGAGCCTGTGAATTCGTTGATGTTATCTAATTCGTGGGGCAAGTGATGCAATTGGGTTGGCTTTGAAGACTTTGCTGGGCAGTGGTGGTATCCATGGGCATCCAGGATGCTGTTTGCAAAGGCTGTTGGATACCAATAATTCTTGATCGGGTATAGCTGGTTGCAGGAGCTCAGTTTGCAGAGTGGGGTTGGGACCACATGTGCAATCACATCTCAAACCTGAATAAGCACCTGGCACAAGAAATTATTTGTAGATTCCTGGATTTTAATCATGCTGGGGTTGTAATAGGCTCACAGCTTTTTCCTTGGCCTTTTTGTTGACTCCTTAAGTTAATGCTTTTATCCTCAGCTCAGAAGGAAGAGCTCCCGACTCAGCTGCTCAGACCCCAAAGACCAGTGAAGACCCTTGCACGACATGGTGCAGTGAATTTAAACCTTCCTTCCCCAAACGCTGCTTTCATGGTTGAGAGAATACAATAACCAAAATGCTTGATGCTCGGTTTTTGCAGATATCTATGTCAAACATATTTCACCCACAAACAGCATAAGTGATGCTCAGAACTGGGCCACATAATTCTGCATTTGTCTGTTGCTCCTTAACTGATTCCCTGAGCCTGGGCATTGCTGATCACTCCTGTTTTGCCAGTGCCTCAGTGTTTATTAGGTGAATGCTTTATCACTGAAGGACCCTAAAGAAGACAGGCAATTTGCATGAAGTTTCCGTTCACCTGCAGAAATTTGGTCTGCAGAGATTTCAGGTGGTCATCGTCCTGGTTGCTTATTTTCAGTAGGCCTGCTATGTACTTATAGATCTTTTTCACTAACCAGTGTCTCTAGTGTGCAACATAGGGTTAAGTTTTTTGCAGCTTCACAAACTATTACACATACAGTCCCCATCTGTGGCCCCAAGCTACAGTAAACACCAGCAATTAAGCTTTCCCTAGTCTGCAATGAGAAAAAAGAATTATGTGCCTTTAGTTTGCATAGTTGTGGACTGAGCTTCTGTGCCTAGACAGCTCCTGCAGTGAGGCTGATGGATGATAGTTGAGACACAACGCTGCAGTCTCCTATCATAGCCCTCAAACTAACGTGTCCACGTCTTCCAGCCTGAGACATAAGCAGATTGTTACAGAAGTGCCGGCAAGGTATTGATCAGTCTCCATCTGCCTGGGTCACAGGTTGCTAATGTGGAACCTGTTGGAGAGCAGATCTTTCCCATTGTCTTGGCGGACCTCTGCATGCTGTGCCTACACAAAATTGTTGTAGGGGTCTCGGTGCTGTGGTGGCACCCGATGCCGTCCTTGCACATCAGCTCTCTGCTTGCTGGGATGCTGCCTGTGTGTCAGAAGGTGTCAGTGTTGATTCTAACTGCTGCTTTTCTGGCACAGGTAACGTTTGCTGCTCATGTATTTCTGCAGACATCTGCTGTTTGCTGCCACCGTACAGGCAGGATAAAAGCATTTGTTTTCATACCTGTGCGTTCCTTTTGTCTGTGGGCTTGTGTGATCTGCCGTGTGCTGGTGGCCCAGTGCACTGCCGACCTCATGCTCTTTCCATGCTGGCTGGATCCTGGTGGCTGAGCACCCAGTGACTGAGTTGTCACTTACTGTCTAGAGTTCCTTCCCTTTGGCATCTGTTTTTCGCTTCTCCTTGCATCTCTGCTAATGCTGAGAATTTCACAGAGCTGTGGAAGTGTGAGTCTTGTTTTTCTCGGGGCTTTAACCTGAACTGCCGCAGGTAGCGCAGCTCTCCGTGTGCTGACTCTTGTCTTTTGATGTAACACTGTTTTTATGGCTTGACTTTGTAGTCCGTATTCAAGTATTCACTGTCGTTCAGAAGCAGCAAGACATCCTTTTTTCTGCCTAAACTGTGGCTACTGGTAATATTTTTGGAAATGTTCTGCTGCTGGGAGGATTTTCTTTTTCTGCACACACCACTTCTGATATTCCAAGAGGATAGAGTGAGGGTAAATATAAAAGACAAAATATTTCCTTTAGATAATATGCACTGACTAGCCTGCAGGTCATCTTGCCTTGCACAGTATGTTCTAGAATTGGAACAAGTCCCATCCTGTTCTCAGGCCTTGGCATTTGTAGGTGCTTATTTCAGGGAGAGAATGACAGGTTACACACTGCCTGAATATTGCCTTGAGAGGTTTTAGGTCCCTTTTCTGAGAGAATACTCCTCCATCTCTTCTTCATGGTGGTTCTGATACATTCAGAGCAGGTTCACTCATTTATAACATCTGCTCATCTCTGGTGTGTCCTCAAAGCCTTCCCTCATGTGAGCAGCTCTGCTACGAGGTGATGTCCCATGGAACAAGTGATCGGGCAAGAGAAAATGGTGTCAAGTTGTGCCAGGGGAGGTTTAGGTTGAATATTAGGAAAATGTCATCACCAAAAGGACTGTTAAGCCCTGGCACAGGTTGCCCAGGGCAGTGGTGGAGTCACCATCCCTGGAGGGATTTAAAACTGGGTAGATGTGGTGCTCAGGGACATGGGTTAGTGGAGGACCTGGAACTTCTGTGTCAGTGGTCGGACTCTATGATCTTAAAGGTCTTTTCCAACCTAAACGATTCTATCATTCCACGATTCTATTCTATTACCTTGGTAATTACTACCCACATGCAATTCAGACACGTCAAGCTTGCCTTGGTTGCAGCCATCCTGCTCTTCTGCCAAGGCCAAGATTGCTCAGCTGAGGGTTTTTAAAGACTTATTTTGAAAAGCCAACCCAAAGAAACATTGCTGCTCTTTTGTGCTATAGGAAATGCAATATGAATAATAAATGTAGGGCTGGAGATGTAGGGAGTTCATGATAACCAAGTTTCATCACAGGTATGCAGACAGGTTGGCTAAATCGTGAAAGCAGATAGTAGATACACGACCAAGTGACAGAGTAACAGATGATTAATGGGCAGAGCATGTCCCCTGCTCAGCCCACAGGCAGGAGGGCTGCTATAGGGAGAAGGAAGCTGTTTCTCTGACAGTGTCAAATGAAGTAGGGATGGAGAAAAGCCTGTTTGGAAGGTCCCAGCACCCTTCCCAAATGGCAAGAAATAAAACTCATGATGAAAACTCCACAATGGCTTTCACTTCCAAATCCTTCCAAAGGGAGCATCCTCAAAGTGTGTTTAAGCACATGATGACGGAGCAGAGCTGAGGATGAGGCCACAGACTGAGCAAGGTCTGTAACGTGCACATTCAAGGTTTTTCTCTTCTGCATGAACCCAAAGAAGACTTTATCTCCTCCACAAAAAAAACCAAAGGCAGCCAGAATTCCCATTCCTTTTCTCTGCTCTGAAGGTCAGAACTTGGAGATGGGTGTGGGTCACCTACAGAGAAATAGCCAGAGGTTTCCTGTGTTACTCCTGGAAACAGGATTTGATGATGTGAACCTGCAGCATCCTGGGAAGTTTTGCAGAGCAGAGGCAGGGCTGAGGCTGATGTCAGATGCAATGTTGGTACCTGCTGGTACCCTTTGGAATCACCCCATGAAGAGTGTACAACGTGGAACAGAGTAGCCAGACCTGAGCTCGTTCTGACTTTGCTGGTGATCGGGGAATTTCCACCACGTTGAGGTGGCATTTTGTTTGTGACATGCACCCTTGCTGAGAAACAGGTAATATTAGTCTGGGAGCAATGCCATGGAAATCTGGCAGCGTTGCTTCCAAATTTCGAGCTAACTTAATAAAGACAGCTTGGATATCCCTCCATAACTCTACCTAGTGTCTTGTGCAGCAAAATAAGATGCTGAAGCTCCAAATAAAAGCATTTCTCTCTGTCCTTCCTTGCCAGACTTTATGCTTAAAATTTTTCCTCTTTAGCTTCTTGTTCTCATGGGACTGTATTAGCAAAAAGGCTGGGATTTTTACTGGGCTCTGCAGGCAGCTATTTGATCTTCACTGCCTCTTTATTTTTTTGTTTCATCTTCAGATAGAGTGCTGGCCTGGGCCTAGGATTCTGTGTAATTCTGGAAAGTTTCTGTATTTAATTTTCCAGAGCTTTTTGTGGCACGGCTAAACATTCCTGTAATGTGGAAAAATGTGGAGCAGGCAACATATTTCTGTTTAAATATCATGAGATAGTGCTAGTCTCTTAGGAAAAACCATGTTGTTTTCCAGTCCATCTGTTCTTACAGATTTCCTATCTGTTGGATAGACTGATATCCAGAGACACTTTATGGGTTTCTGCTATTATTGAGGTTTCCCTAATGTTGTATCTCTTAACATCTACTTTGTGAAGGCTTTTCCTTCCGCTGGGGTGCAGAGGAGATGGAAAACAGAGAAGAGAAGAGGAAGAGAAGAGGAAGAGAA
>NW_009702949.1:31681-39378 GCF_000703405.1 Apaloderma vittatum | reverse complement strand
ATATATGATCAACAAAAGTTTGATAACAGAAGCTTTTTGACCCAGAGGTAAGGGACATTTTAAGAATCTATGGCCAAACCAATTGCAGTTACTTAATATCAATTACAAAGACCAGAAACTAGAAGTTAAACCAGAGTAATCCAGATTAGAAGCAAGGGTCACAGATTCAACAGAGAAAACCACTGGATTCAGGCCAGCAGACCCTCTAGCACTGCAGATTTGAAATTTTGCTCAGATATTTTTCCAGAACATCTTCTAAGACTCATCACTGGACATGGATGGGTTCAAGTAGAGGAAAGTCCTCTGATACTGTTATAGAGAATGTTAGGCTATATCAGGACCTTCATCCTCTATGATTTCATGCAACTTGTGTATCAGCGTGTTATAAACTGTTGATTTGCCACACTATCACAGATGAAAACATCTGCATGTATAATGATTAGATTTCACCATGCCTGTTCCTGCTTGTAAGTGAAATTAACTTGTACCTTCCAACTTCTCTACTTTTTTTCTTTCGTGATAAGGACTTAGTAAGACTAAAGTAACAAACATCTCCCAGAACACTGATAAACTCTAAGGTGTTTATGTCCTGCCAAAGGTAATGTTGCGGAGTATACATTCCTTTACTATGCAGTTATGTCTACCATGCTACAAGCATTTTGATGACTGAGACAGATATAAAACCATTCAGCAACAGACTCTCAGAGAATTTTTACTTGGTAGCCTGCAAGAACTGACTCGGTTCCTTGGTCTGGCAAGTAGCTGCCAGAATCAAAAAAGGAAAGAAACATCACTGCAATTTATTTCATTATCTTCTTGTAAAAACTAGGGGAAAACCTCCCTTCTTAACCCCAGTAGTGGTGTTTCCATGGCCTACAGAAGACTGAAATATGAGATCCGATCCTCCACAGCCCTGCAGTAGCTGTTTCACGTGCAAAAAAAAAAAGCTGTACTGACACACCAGCACATCTCATGTCCGCAAAACTTACTGGAACAAAACCCAGGCCAGCAGTAAACTTTTAGCAAATGTCGGCAGGTCACTATGGCTCAGAGGAATGCTTTAGGAACAACGTTGTGTGCGCACGACTGGGCAGTTGAAGCAAGTGAAGCAAAAGAACTGTTTTGGTGGTAACCAAGCCAGGGGCTGAGCACTGGGAAGTGGATTCCCTCTTGTTGGGTCCCCACAGCTATTCAGGGGCTATACCAGACTCTGGGGCACAATGACTGCTGTAGCCACTAGACAACACACAGAGAAAAGGATGGAGTTTACTACTTCATTATATAAGACCCAAATCATTAAGGCTAGCCTGAGAAGATCCTGTAAATACTACCCTCTTTGTTTGCTTTTGTTCCTTGATACTATCTAGTTTAAGACAAAGTGCAAAGGATTAATCCAAATTCTTCAGGATGGTATTTGTGTATACACACAAATATATATAACTTTTTAGTACTGCTAGTAACATTTAATATTTACCTTGTAGTTATTCGACATTACTTCTGTCATACACTAATGCATATAACTATATTCTATCTCGGGGGGGGGGGGGGGGTTTGCATGCATTCTTTTTGCGTTTTTCCCAGAGAAAACAGTCAAAACAAGATCTCTCTCCCTGCTCCTAAAGTTTCAATTGTACTTCTCTAATCACCTCCACAACCATCTTTTCTTGCTCTCCTTGCCCCTTCTCTCTTTTTTTTTCCTAACAAACCTGATCTGCTTCTCTAAAAACAAAATCCTGCTTGTGCCTCTAATTCTTATTCCATCTTCCTCCCCATTTACAGCTAAACTGTACCCAATCTTTTGTACTCACTTGCCTATGCAATTTCTCTCCACTAAATCTTTCCTACATTCTACTCAAAGATCAACCTAGTTCAGACCTGAATCCCTTCAACCACACAGAAACCTCAGTCTGCCTCTCAAATATCTTCTCACAACAGTCTAGGCACGGTTAGAAGGTGGCAAAGGATGCCAAATGCTGTAGAGACGGATAGCATCTTGTTTGTTACTCAAATCTGAAACCTGGGGTGGTCCTCAGGTTCCTCCAACCTCTCCGTGAGATTCTGCCTCTAGGCCACCTCTGACTCCTGCTTCTTCCTTCTGCACAATGTCTCAGAGTCTGGTGCTTCCTTGAGCTTCCTGCCACTCACCTACACATCTGAACTCAAAACACTGGCCTCTAAGCCATTCATTTTCATTTACAGCAAGTTCCTTTACATTGGCTCTAATGAGTACAAAGCTGATTTCACAGCCATTCAGAATGTGGGAGCAAAGAGCATTTTCCTAGCTTGTCACTTTGTTCCTGTCACTTTGCTTTACATCCTTTGATGGCATGCTCTTTTGTTTTGCTTCAACCATTGTCTCCTCTTTCAAAGCCCTTCAAAGCCTACCATGCTATGCTTTCAATCTCACTGGCTTCAGGGAGACTTCAGCAAATGCATATGCACTGTCTTCAATCAGGGCCTAAGTATGTGTTCTTTGAGTCAGTTTGGTCATACAGACCAGAGATATGTGTTCACTCCCAATCTCATTCATAACCAGTTTTCACCCGTTGAACTATTGGAGTCTCCTGTTCTGTTACAAGAAATAGATCGCCTCGGAAAATCAGGAACCAGTGAATGTATCTGTTAGGATCCAGTATTCAGATTTTAGGAGAAATGCTAGGGGTTTTCAGTTAACTGTCTCTGCATTGTATTTTTCCTCAATTATGGGAATAATCACTTCTGTAACTCATTTATAACTTACTTGTCCCTCACTAAAACAAAGAGTGTATTTCTTCTATCATCTTGCTCTCTGCATAACACATAGTGTCAGGGCACATCAACATTCAAAATTACACACTAGAAATACTGAAACACCTCTTCAAGTATTCATCCTAATTGCTGTCCATAACCTAGCATTTGACTGAAAAGCAAGTTAGGATTTTCTCTACTGAAGAAATTATACGTTATCTCCGACCTTTACATTCAGCCATTTAAGCCCAAATTTTCATAGAACTGAAGGCAGAGGGGACATGTCACCAACTATAGATGTCCATGCAATTTCTTGTCTTTAAACCATGTCCACAACTACCCAACATTTGGTACCACTTTGTCCCACTGGGCTTTTCCCAGCCTTTCATGCATTTCAAGTGACACAGCTCTACTTTGGAACCAGTATTTCTATTTCAAAATCAGTTTCACAGATTTACTGCTAACTCATAGAATGTTTATCAGAAAAACAGAGAATATCTGTCTTTTGAAGACAAAAATTGTTGGTCATCTCCAAATCATTAGTGGCGCATTTTAAAAACACTAGATGTCTTCCCTTAGCCCTCTTGCAGCTGAAGATCAGTCTTTGTTTATGTGAATACATTCAGGCAAATGCCTTCAGAGAAACAGACCTGAGGCATGCACAGGGCTGGCTTTTCATCACTGCACCCCACTGAGATTTTTAGAGCAGAGGACTGGTAGCTGTGAACATCCATTAACGTTTAAGCCTTCCCTTTTGCTGACCAGTGCAATGATACAAAACAGACCTAAAGCCACATGGCTCCTGCCCCTTCTTTTGGTTGGGACCTGGACACGACCACTCACATAGCACTTCTTGGAGAAAACTCTTCCAGCTTTTATCAGATCTCTGGCCTTTTGAGTTACAGCCCCTACAGCTACACAACTGCTCTGGTAGCAAAAGGAGTATTTCAGGCGCGCGAGCAGCAGCAATCAAAGCAACAAACCATCAGTTAACTCCAGCACCATATGCAAATTACAGCACATGTGAGACCTCAAAACAAACATCATCATGTGTAAATACAGGAAAAACATAGAGGAAGAGGTCTATTTGTTGGAGGAATAAATGATTTCTGTCTCATCAGGTGCAATGGAGCAGCCCTTGGCTCCCAGGACAGGCCCACTGGGGAGAAACCACTGGGGAGCACCCAGTGCTCTCCTACCCTGAGACACTGTCCTACTCGAGCTGAGACACTGCATCTCCGCCAAGAATCATGACGGTATTATCAATACACAAAATAATCTGTACATAACTAATTGCTTAGGAGGAGAGCAGAATAAGCTGCAACTTGCTGAGAAAAGTGATAAAGGCACAAAAACTTGCCATTACTTCTACAAAACCCAAGGTGCGGTTTCCTGAAGCAGCTAACCCTGCCACTGTGCAACAGTGCACAACAAACCAGGCAGACACCAGAAGAGGAGTAATTATCACCCAATCTGTTTTGCTACTGTCCAAGTTGAGGGCAAAATAAATGAAGTAACAATGAAAAAGTTTTTTTTTTAATGCAATTTTACTTCCATGACAGTACACAAGGATAGACGGATGACCAGATAGCCTTTCATTCAAATCCACCTTAATGCAGCGTGAAATGGTTCTGGAGGTACTTTTTTTGCTATATATTCACTGTAAAAGGAACTAAAATGACTGGCTTCAAGAAGACATCAAAATTTATCTGAGGTGAATACTATATGATAGTCCCATATATCTAACAAGAGAGTTTCACTATACACCCATTTAACACATCTAATCAAGTTTCCTCTGATTCTGTTGCCCTGTTGATCAGCCCTCTAGATCCACAACATCGTAACCTCCTCTGATCACAGCAGCACACAGCACAACTGCTTTTCATGCCAGCTTTGGAAAATTTCTCTGTTGTGCCTTCCTGGAAGGGGGTTGCACCATCCGACTAATTTTGCTCTGCAACATCAGTTCTAATCCCCGTCATTAATAAACATGAGCACACATCTTTCCACAGCAGCTTAACTTTGCACTGGTACTGATCATGACAATTAGAAGAGTGCAGAGGTTTCTAAAGAGTTACTCTGTGCTACCAGAGGAAATCGATGTGAGCAGGTACTTGCAGCCACTTTTCTCATCTAGTTTTGACTTTTATTGGTCTTAGGTCCTCTGGTGGATCAAGAAGTCCTACCTCTCTCTCCCCCATTTATTTCTCTGACCCACAAAACCTCTCTGCTGTAGCTTCCAGTTTTAACTTCCACCTTAGACAGGACCCTCACAGATATTTTTTTTTTTTTTAAAAAAAAAAAAAGCCTTCCAATTCTCCAGTCCTTCCCAAAGCTTCCTGTTCTGTCAGTAAAATCCCCAGGGTGATGCATCTCACCTTCCATAGCCAGCTCCTTTGTTCTGCGGAGGGAGTGTCACCGTCATGCACCCCCACACAGGAGACTGGAAAAGTTCTCCTCACAGCTGTCCCGAGAAATTTCTATCTGTTTGGTGAACAGTTAAAGTTCGGAGGTTGACGATGCTCCTCACCGCAAACACCAGGTCAGGCTAACTGCATATTCTCCCACAGACAGACTCCCCAGATTGTCACAGCCCTGCCTAAGGACTGTCACGCTGCAACAGACAAATGGTCCTGCTCATCCAACACCCTGTCTGACAGCAGCCAGTGATGGATTCTTCAGACTAAAATACGAAAAGGCCATTTTCTTCCTATCTTCTTAGAGAAACGTAGCAGAGGGCAAGGAATTTTGCAAGCTGGAGCAGCAGATGATCTCTTTGTGCTATGTAAGGTGAAGGGAGAAACTGGGGAGGAATCCCCGTCATAAGGTGTGAGCTTGTTCCTTTGTAGGCAGAAAGTACTTAGAGATACTCAGATCAAAGATGATACAGGAGCACAACTTATTGTCACTAAGGCTTCTCTATATGTGAAAGCAGTAAACCAGGAATACTATTACTTTTTCACACAAACATCTTGGTCTTTCTTACAACTTGCAGAGCCACATGCTATTTTATTAAATGCACCATAAACATACTTTCACTTCTCAAGTTAATCACAATTGCCTTACAGGAGATTAACACCATAAAGCACTTTCACAGCTGACGTGTCTTTAAAAAAATTCCCAGAGTTAAACTTGTATAAATAATGTAAGTGACATGGAATATAATTATTAAATGTTGTCATTTTGGAAGAAAATTAATTAGCAATAGCTGTAGCTGTCTTGTGTCTATTTAAGCAGTGTGCATCTCAATTAAAATTTAATTGCAACAGATTCAGTCACAGCAGGGAAAAGTGATGGAAACGAAAAGCAGCCTGATACTATATTGCCATCTACAAGAGAACACATAGTAGGAACTGAGGGGAGGAGAAAGGCAGAAAGGTAAGAAAGCAGAACCATGCTGCTGTGCAGTAGGGGTGCTCAGCTCCAGAGGGTGCTGATTGCTCGCAAAGAAGCTGACTGGCATTGGACACCAGTACAAACAGAAGCAAAACCAGTTGCTGTTGGAAGAGCTCCTGCTTCATATCACGCTGGCTGTACTCGCAAACCCACTGTGGTATGAAAGACAGCAGCGTTCTCCACGTTACTGCGCCCTTCACTCTCACCACCTCCTTGAAGTCTTCCTGGAGAACTTCTAAAACGCTGAGCAAGACCACGAGGGGCCTTCCCTAATGATGAACCAGAAAGATTGTAAGGACAAAGTCCTTCTGAAGCTCTAAGAGTTAAAGATTTGTTTTGAAGAGGAATAACCTCCTCCAGGTGACTTTGAGAAGCATCTGTGGTCCTATACGGATTTGAATATCTTCTTTAACACGGGCAAAGTGTGACTTGAGTATCACCATCATTCACACGTGAAGGATTTTGGATGTCCCTGACGAGGTATTTTAAAGATACTATACAGCCAGGAGTTAGGTACCCACCCATTTCTGCACATAGAAGAGTGTCCCTAAGAAGGTCAGCAGCCAATTCACCACACTCTTTTGAAAATACTGACTTATGTCTTAACATAGAAGTATTGACAACAGAGCTTTTCCTTCACCATTCACTTCTCAAGATTCAAGCTATCTACAACCTGCTTGCTTGAATAATTCACATCTTAGACAAAAAGGAAAAAAATAGTATCAAATATTGCTATAGGTGTGTAGCATGCAAATTGAGTTTTTTAAAAAGAGGTGCAGAATCCTGAGCTCGTTTATGACAAGTAAATAAAACAGAAACCAAAAATGAAATATTCTGGCCTTAAAGCTTGGGCTAATTATAAAATACTTGCTGACTATAATATCACTGAATTACATATATATTCTTGACATACTTCTTTTAGAACTTAATTCAGCTTCCAAATGAGATAAATGCATTCCCTCCAAATTCCCAGGGCACATTCTCTGTCAAACTGAAAATCAAGTTACATTATTTCTGACTGACATCATAATTATAATATAAATTTACAATACTTGATCATTTTGTTGATAATGCTGAAGTCAGAAAAGAATCCAACTCATTCTCCTACCAGTATACAACTCTGTTCAGTCATAAAAATATGCTTTCTACTGTCAAAAATAGGGATAGCAATCAGAAATGGTATGTTCGTATTACGCAGAGATAGTGATGACACTAACAGTAGTCATAATAATGGTATTGTCACAGTCTTAAAATGCTACTCAGGTGTACAGATGATATAGCTACAGTGAAATTAAGATTTCATAAAAATTTCAGGTTTTGGCTTAAATACAGAAAATCTAACTACTGTTCATAATCAAAGGCTTAGAAGTGGAAACAAGCATGCACCCATGATCTAGCATGAGAGCCTGCAGTTATAACTGATGGAGCCAAATCCCTCCTGGTAGCAGCAGACAGTACAACATCCTGGCGGTCTAACACACTGTGTAACAGACCTTTCGAGGTCCCTTCCAGTCCCTAACCTTCTGTGATTCTATGAACACAGCTTGGGAAGTTCAGGCTGACCATTCAGAAAA
>NW_009702949.1:4470-31663 GCF_000703405.1 Apaloderma vittatum | reverse complement strand
GGGCCATGCGGTGCTGGAACAGGACACCTCAAAAGGCTGTGGCACCTCCCGCCTTGGAGGTTTTCAAGACTGTGCCAGACAAGCCACGGCCAACTTGGCCAGGTGTGATAGTTCTGCCACGGGTTTGAGTCTGGCCATGTTGTTGGAAAAGTGGGGGTAGAGCTGTGTGGGAAGCTTCAAGAATCTCCCTTACCCTCAGGCAGGAGTCAGACCCGTCTCTGGCCAGGGCCAGGCCAATCAGCGCCTCTGCCATTCAGCTATTTAAGAGGTGACCCCCTTGTTCTATCTCTCTCTTGGTTTCGTCTGTTTTTGATCTGTCCTGTCTTTAATGTTGGGGAGGTTTTCTGTTAGAGGAGGGGCAGTTGAGAGGAGAACGAAGGAATGTCATCCTGAGAAGAAACAGAGGGGAGAAGAGTCGAGGAGAAGGAGGAGCCTGCCAGAGCAGGACCTCTCCCTGGAGCCCCGTGGTGGCTGAGGTGGCAGGAAGGTGACTGCCTGCCCACTGGAGGGACTGATGGCAGCGAGGACGTCCAGGATGTGTTGGTAGGTGCAGAGCCCCAGGCGAGAGGGGAGAGAGACCGAGCAACAGCAGGGGACGAACTTGAAGCGATCCACGCTCTGAGAGACTCACGAGGAGGAAGAGGATTGCCTCCCATGAGGTGGACACCACGCAGCATGAAGGATAGACTGCGAGGAGCTCTCTTCCTCAAGGAGGAGCTGCCATGGACAGTGAGCAATGGCCAGATGGACTGCACTCCCCCACCCTCTGCTCCCCTTGCACTGATGGCAGGGAGGAGGTACCGGGAAGATGGAAGGGGTAGGGGGGTGAAGTGTATTTAGGATCAGGTCATATTTATTGATGTATTCCTCTCACTATCCTACTTCATAAATGGTGGTGGAGAATTAAATCTACATTTTTCTCCCCAAGTCTCTCTGGTTCTTTACCTGTCATCTTAAATTACTATTACCCTCCTTATCCTTAATTTCACCCATTGAGCCTTTTTAGTTGAATTTTCTTCCCTCCACATCACTGTGGAAATTGGAGGTGGAGGGGGGAAACGAGCTGGAGACCATGTGGTTGTTTTGTTTCCCAGCCTGGGCAGTCAGCTTGAACCATGACAGTCCCCACTGGGGCTGGAAGCTGGAATACAGCCTCCACAGGTCTCTGTCCTCCAAAATTTCTAGGATTCCGTGACTCCCTGCAAGTGGAGTTGAGAAATCTTAGTGCTCTGCAAGATCATCCAGTTAGCTAACGCTCCACTGCTGTTCAGCACCAACCAGTTGCAGAGTGCCTGTTCCAAGGGTCCCTGTCACAGCTTTGCCCCTGTGTCTTTTTGCTAAAAACAAATCTAAGCTACATATGAAGTAATGTGAGAGAACGTGCATCAAAGGTGCAACTGATGATGAACAAGCTGAAACATGAATTCAAAACAGTATTTCCTTCTTTAAAAACAACACAAAATAAAATCCAAGACTGGAGAAATATTTAACTTTCAAACAAGATGATCAACAACTTCTTTCCTCCTGCAAAAACAATCCAAATGCAGAAAAAAATTCTCAGTCTAATTTACAAAAGCCCGCAATATTATTTTTAAAGGTTATCAGATCTGGAGACAGCCTGGAACGTACCCTGATCTCACAGCTCTAACATACAAAGCACGTGACTCTCCGTACAGCACTCCTATGCAGTTTATACGTAAGCTTCCTGAATGTTTTCAAAGGCACTGAATAAGAGGGTGCATTTTTATAAAATCTGTGTTCAGTTTTCTGCACAGCAATACATAGCTACATGCAGGTTTTTCTGTCTACTTTTGTCTGCTACTAACTGGGACTTTAGGCAATTCTTGCTTCAAACAGTTTTCAGCTCACCGTAAAGCTAAACACATATAAACTTCAGATCCTGAATTGGACTGCTGAGCATACCTTTCATCGCATTGCATTATTTGGTCTTCATTTAGCTGTCACAAAACCATTTCCTTTCGTCTATGGATTAATTACAGCCTGGTGCGGTTTCAGCACAAATACCCTCGCGCATTGGAGCCTCCGCAAAGACACAGTGAATCATGCAGTATCTATGCCTCTGGAAGGGAAAATAAAGCCGAGGCAGGACATGCAAGCTGTGAGTGGATCCGATATCAAAAGAGCTGGAGCCTCCAGTGAACACCCAGCCATACCAACACAAATAAAGTTTCTGCACGACTTGTGCAAGAGCCCCGGCTAAACACGAAGCAGCGCTTTAGTTCGGTGCTAAGCTGATTTAGCTACACCATTCATTCATCTCGGACTAAAGATGACAAGGCAGGAAGCGTCACTCAGTAATGAATTATATGTGACACAAAAAAGCCACAGGTGTGGTTTGAGAGACTATGCGTGCAGCCGCTGCAGCCCTGGATTCCAGTTAATTGCTCTAAGTAACTATGGAAAATGGACAGTGGGAAACTCCGTAGAAATGCGGAGAGCAAAGCAGTCCAAGAACACATTCCCACTTGTTCAAAGCGGCGAGATACACCATTTAAACATGTGTCAACTGTATCTGATGACGACCATGTCGGTATATTAGATCTGGATGGTGAAATACAAAGGGCTCGATTCTTTGCGGTGCCAGAGCAGGGCTGTCGGCGAGCTGGCCGTCACTGCCTGCCTCGCAGCTGCCTGCCAGCTCCAGGCAGAGCCCTCGCTCCCAGCAGCCCCTCGCAGAGCAGACCCTGCCTTCCCTTCCGCCGGCTGGGCATGGAGGAACTTGTCCCGCAGCATGGTCAACCTAAATAAGATAGTGGCTTTCTCCCACTATCTTATTTTAGGGCATGCTGTGAAGTTCTTCTCCTTTTAAAGCAAAGGAGGGTGGAGAAAGTGAAACAAACAGGAGAATTTTTATGTATTAAAACCCCCAGCGTATAGGCTCCATAAATCAGAGCTTCTAGCACCTAAAATGTGACAGAGCACATCCTGACTTCTGATCGGGTCAGGACACAGTTCTACTGAGGCCTTGGCAAAGTCACCTCCCTGCTATGAACTCCCAGCAAAACCATGCTGACAGTCCTCTCCTGCCAACTTCTTCCCATTGCGCAAGCGAAGCTGTTTTACCAGCTGCTACGGGTATGTGTAAGGCCACTTGTGTGGCCCATTTGGGAAACAGAATCATGGAATGGTTCAGACTGGTAAAGACCATCTCGTTCCAACCCCTCTGCCATGGGCAAAGACACCTTCCACTAGACCAGGTTGCTCAAAGCCTCATCCAGCCTGGCCTTGAAGCGCTTCCAGGGAGGGGGCATCTACAATTCTCCTGGGCAACCTGTTCCAGCACCTCACCACCCTCCCAGAAAAGAATTTCTTCCTAATATCTAACCTAAATCCAGTCTTTCAGTTAGAAACCATCACCCCTTGTCCTATCACTACAGTCACTGATAAAGAGTCCCTCCCCATCTTCACTGTAGCCACCTTTAAGCACTGGAAGGCTAAGATCTCCCCAGAAATAAAGGAAGAAATAAGCGAGAGATTGCAGACCCGATTGAATTCATCCTTACAATCACTGAGAGCTAAATATACCAGGGAGGTTGATATTTGCTCACCTTTTCTCTTTAAGAGCAAAATACCCTTTATCTGGCAGCAAGTCAGCTCCTACCATATGGGAAACTTCTGAAAGTGCTGACTCCAGGACAAAAACTTCTCTGCAAGAGCCCTCAAAATGAATGAATCCTTACCCTGCACTCTGACACGTCTAGCTAATTTCTAAAAGACAGTACATTGGATCCCCTGAAACACCTTGTAAGCGTCCAATCAGATATACAAAGCACAGAGTTCACAAGACCAGTGTTTGCTGCTGCCTCAGTGATATTTGGTGTAATTTTTTTCCCCTTTGGTGGAGAGGAGCTTTGTTCTTAGTGTCAATGTATTTCCCCCCTCAGAAAGGTGCATTAGTTGCATGGGGACCCTCTGGTTCTTGGGCAAGTATCCAGTGAGCTCCACCCAATCACCAGGGACAAACCCAGCAGCATTCTGGCCTCAAAACCACACAGAACAGCTAGTCCTTTCCACAGTGTGATGTCCTTGCCAACAATAATCAACTGGTGTTTTGGAGAAATCACCAAAAGAGAGGTATTTTTTTTTCTGTCTGGCTCTAAATGGCATTAAATATTTTCAGCCCTCTTCAGTAACAAAGGACACAAAGAAAGGGGGGAAAAAAGGAGGAAAAAAAGAGTCCTGCTTCTTTAGTTGTTTTTGATGAATTTGGAAAGGTTGCTGGATCAAAGCTCAAAAAGCTCTAAGTTTAGCAATGCACAGCGAGGAAAAATTAGCGAACCGTAGAAGAAAGACAACCAACCTATCCAGATGATGCCATCAATGGACAATCTTCAGGAAGAACAATTCACCACAAGGAACAGCACCAAGAGTCTTCAGACAATTCAACTGGAGCCACCCCGAACTCAAATGCAAGGCAGGTCAAAGCACGGAAAAGCACGAATAAGAGGAGATCTATTTTAATTCATTAGATCGTATTTTACAAGAAATGGAGCCTCTAGGGAGGCCATTATTCTCATATAGATGTACTCCTGTGAAACAAAAGAAAAAATACCTAGACTCCCTGATGCGAGAGGTCAAACAATTACAATTTCCTTAATTTCATATCCAGTTGGGAAATTAAACAACAGAACTATGAAAGCTTTACACTTCATTTTCAGGAAAGTGGCAATTTAAATTAATTTTTTTAATGTTCTAAGAATTGATGAGTGAGTAGAGGAGGAGGCTTTTCCCCAGTGACTTTCCCCACCACCCTTTTTAAACACTCTTGCTCATTCAATGGAAAAATAAATAAATAAATCGGGGAACACAAAGTCTTTTATGAAAGACTGATTCCTTCGCAGACAAAGCATTAAGTACTGCTTCTCATGAAGCTGTTTTATATCATTAGTAGTCTTCCTTACACAACTCAACAAGCTTTGTCCACAAAGTGCTTCTCACAGTTGGGAGTTTTAGTTTCTGGAAAGAAGCAACATCCTTTCCTGATGGTACAACATATAGGAACAACTTACAGGAAAGACATAGGAAACAGGAGACCTGTGGTCTTGGGCTGCATCTCTTCCAGAGCAGCTCCTGTTAAATCTTGGTGAGAAGACTTTGCCTCCTCCACAATGCCATGAGCTGAAGCGTGGTCACGCTTCTCTGGTTCCTACAAAATTGAAAAAATATTCAACTGCTTTCTTTGTAAAGAACTTGCTCAAGATCCTGCCCTTAGACATGACTCCTGGTAAGTCTGGAGCAAGGTAGGTTCCTGTAACACAGGATGAACATGGAAGAGAGATTGGAGCACACCTGAAGAAGCCCACATGGTTTCTGCACTGGCTGCAGTCATAGCATTCCTGTAGAGCTCTCTCATCATACGGGGTTGCAGCTTGGAGTCGTGCTGCTCTCAGTACTACCCAGCACACGATATACAGAAAACTTGGTGGCAGCAGGCAGTCAGAAAAAGCTACAGCCAGCAGGAGCATGTGATGAATAGATAAACAAGCTAATGCTTGACACAGAGCAAACAGGCTCAGTATACCGGACTACAGGAGCCAAAACAACTGGGAGAAAAAATATGAATATGGAGGCTGGGTTCTTCGGCCAGAATTAACATGTGGAACATCTTCTAGCAGGGTTCAATGGGTACTGTTAGCCTGAGGCTCAAGATACTGGGTTTTTAAATTTTACACCTAAAACTAGCAAGGCAACGGGACTCAAACTACAGAGCTGCGAACTCTGGCACCCACATGTGACTTTGCAGACATTAAAGATTTTCTAATTAAAGGCGAGACCATTTGCAAGACAGATGATTTCAGTTTACTGGCGAGCCCTTTGGGAGACACGACTGAACCACAGCTAAGAGGAGGCAGGGAGCAGCTCACAAGCAGGCTGGACCAGGACAGTCAGTCTGTGTCACTGGACAGCAGTGCAAAAGGTTGAGAGAAAAACCAGTCAGCAGCAAGCACTGAAAACCAAAGTAGTTTGTGTCCTTATGCTGCAGGTAGTTGAAGAAAAGGCAGCTGTACCTACAGTTACAGGGACATAGAATCTAAGTCCAGCTAGAAGAAACAATATCAGTCTGACATTTGCAGGCTGCAAAACTCTTGGTGTACATCTGCGCAGACTAGCCCCTGGGGACCAGCTCTCCTCCTGGAGCTGCTCGATGAGAGATTCAGCTCCAGCTGCAGCATAATCCCAGTCACTGATAAACGGCAGTATCACACTGCAGAAGCAAGACTAAGTGCAGATGTCATAGAGTGAAACTATTGCAAGGCCAAAAAATTTTAAAAAAAGTCTAAGAAATGGTATTATTTAAGCTGTGTAGTAGCTAACATATAGTGTTACCTCCAGCGGTCTGGAAGGTCAATCAACAGGGTTTTTTGCTGTACTCTCCTGCACACATTATCTTGAAATTTATGGCCCACTGGCCATTACGAACATAGCCTGTTCCAGCAAACAAGAAGGCAGATTACACCAAACTGAACCTGGGATGCTGTGATGTTCCCTCCCATACTCTTGCACTCACAGTAATGCAATTACAGCGTAAATCAGTTCAGGAAACTGATCCAGCCAAAAACCTGGTTCTGTGAAGAAAAAAAAATTTTAGAAAAAATCGGTTTTCAACATCTGAATATGTATATTGTGTGACAACACAAGTGCCAGAGGGCTAAAGATGGAAGTAGGACTGTAACAGCTGGATCAGTTTAAGTTGCCTTTGACCAGCAGCGGAAAAATCCTAAATACAGCAGCACAGTCTGGGGAATTCTGGTGCAAGTGGAGGGCCCAGAAAAGCCCACGCATGTGCCTCCACAAGGCACCTGGGGCAAGTTTTCAGCTTCTCAGAGGTTGCCATTTGCACTGGGGGACTTGTGATGGCTGTCAGACAGGGCATGTGGGCTCTCAGGGTCCTCCTGACAACATCCCTGAGAAACTGCCATTGACCAAGAGCATCCTCAAGTACAGAGCCTGGAAGTCCTCTGCCCCTCAGGAGAGGCCACCAGTCAGCAGCTGGAAAACAGCATTTAGCAGAACACGTGCAAAGCTCTAACTACTCTGCATTAACTGCTCCTCATGAGCTTTATTATACCTCTTTTTAAAACCACTAACCACTGGTTTTAACAAGAACTGCAAACCAGGTAGTGGGACTTTCATACAGAGCTGCACTCGAAGAATTCACATGGCCAGTAAAGCGCTCCTCCTTGACAGCTGCTCTTTTGGGGATCTTCTCGCCTTCAGCCCAAGAGCCCACCTGCTTTACTTCAGGCTGTAGTGCTGGAAGCTCCCAAGGAAACTTCTAGTCTTTGAGAACCACAAATTTTAAATTTTGTTGAAAATTTGAAGTTCCCTAATCCAAAAGATGCAGCTTCTGTTCGGGCAGTTCAGGTTCTGGGTTGTTTTTACACCCTAGTGACAGAAAACTATGTCACCTAAACATGTTATGTCACACAAGCAGCAAAGTCTAATGACTAAACTACTAAATATCTGCCTCTTTCTTCAGACACTTTAAACCACCATCTCCCTCCAACTACTGTGACACAAAGACGTGATAGCCCTGAAGGTTCAGCCGCACCATTTTTACCCCTGCCCAGGCCTTGTACTAGCAAATAAGTTTTACAGAACTTTGTTTCTACACCTGTGAAATGAGGAAATCTCTGCTTTCTCATCTTTGTTGATATACTTTTGTTCATGTTTGGTAAATGGTCTTAACATTTATCCCACTAAGGAGCACTGTGCAAAGTTTTTAAAAAGTTCCTGCAAAGTACACTGCGTAGGATCCATAAAACAACACTGCTTTTATCTCTTTCTCTGCATGCTGCTCAGTCTCCCGCATTAGCATAACAAAGATGATGGTGTTTAGGGCATCAAAACAGATTTTTGGAGGGTAAAAGAACAACAGCCAGTGGCTAAATATATGTGGAAGCAGAGTAATCAAAGCAGAGGAAATAGATCGGTAGTGTCTCAAGTAAATCTTGAAGTTTTCCAAATGAAACATTCTTGAAAACTGATATTCTCACCCTCCTAAATCATTGCTCATGGCTGGAAATCCTGCTTCCAGAAAAACATTTGGCGTTCGTTTTTGTGCAGTGAGGTACGTAAAGAACAAAGATCCTGCAGCCCGAAGTTTTTATTGTGGTTTCTAAAAAAGCTGCACTGCTGGAAAAACTCAATGGAAAGTGCACTTTTCTGTGGAGGGTAAAGAATTTTTTTTTTTCCACGCACACATGCAGTGGCCGGGGAGGAGCGGTTCTCCCCCTGGACAGCAGGCAGGGTGTGAATGCGGAGTCAGGCACTCACCCACGCGCCGCTCTATTTCCTGGATTTAGTGAGTGGTCTTTGTTGGAGCTGAAAGACTGCAGCTGGGGTGGAGGATACAAGTTCACCAGGGGTTATTCAGCTCCAGACAGTCTTCATAAAAGCGGGAGTAAGTCAGAGCAAACTTTCTTAATATTTTTTTTTTGCCTCCCCCAAGCAGTGAACTTCTGAACTCTGTTATTGTGAGTCAAGATATGACAGGACAGTAGAGGACTGCTAATTTGCACTTCGCTGATCTGCACAGCCTGTAACTCACACAGACACACAGAAAGCAAACTCATTTCTGCATACTTCTCAGCACAGATTTAATAGCGGAGCGTATGGCCGAGGTCTCCTATTACTTAGACGGTCAGGTTTTCCAAAACACACAACAGTACCTCTACTATATCTGGAAACAACTAATACTTTAAAGTACCCTGTATGCATCAAGCACAGGAACAAAATACATTAGGTGATGTATTATCCTTTCTGTTTTATTATGTACCTTTGCTTCAGCTCTAATGAGTGGAACTAAATCGTTCTTACAGCTGTGAGTGAATTCACACAGGGGCGAGTTTCATAAAGGGGAAGGCGCTGAAATACCAAGGTTGCAAAGCAGAAAGGGAGCAAGTCAGGCATTTCTGGTTTATTGACTACCTGCTGACAGCTGCTTGGGCACCTCGATTTAGCTCCTATCCAACTTGTGACCTTCCAAGCAGCTTCCCCAACTGAGCTCTGCTCTAGCAAGACTCCACATCTTAATGGCTTTACCCAAGCTTATTAGCAATATGCTACACATTGCGTCTGCACCAGCACACACGTAACAGAGGTCAGCAGACTCCTGTCACAAGAGGCTTCCAATGGGAAGTGTCAGGCTGTCTACACTGGAAAGGTCTGTGGCTGTGCATCAGTCTGAGGAAACCACTGGTGGGGTGGGTCAGAAAACGGCTTCATTTCTTACCAGCCGTCTGGGCAGACAGTTGAAGCCTCCAGTTTCTGCTGTTCCCAGGCAGCCCCACCTCATCGGCTGCCTTCTGCAGCTGGGAGCCCGGACACCTACCCCAGGATGCTGGCAAGAGCAGAAGGCTCACGAGCTCCATGAGTCCAGACTTTACATGAAGCTTAGGGGAGCCTTAAGCCCCCTGCACTGGGAGTAACGGCAGACAGCTGCTCTCCTTCATTTTGGAATCATCAGCTAAAACCAGTTCGTTCATTTTTTTTTTCTGGCTTCCAGAGCAAAAATACGTATGGAATTTCCTTTCTGTGAGACACTTTTAAGAGCTTTGTTGGGAAACAGAGTGAATTCTCCCGAAATATTTTCCCCAAAAGCAGAAATATCAGCTAGCACCAGCTCCAATTATATGACAATTCCTTTCTTGTCAGACAATCAAATTTGAGATCTGTCTTATCCTTGGGCAAGTCCCTTTACAACCGTTTTTGCTCCCTTTCGTGAAACACACAAGCTTGCAAAGACTGAAGAATCCTGCATATGAACTGCCTGGAGACAAGGTGGTGATTCATAACACAAAGGAGATGTGTGATAAAGCAGAGTAGCTTATCCCAGCTATTAAAAGGGATGTGGAGAAATGCATGCAGCTCTAAGATGCCAGGTTTCCATTTTCTTCGGATATTCAAAGGGAGAGATGAAATCTTTGCCTCCTGCCAAATTGTAGCCCAACTGGAATGTGCGCTGTTTTGTTTGACAAACTGCAGCTTACTAGAGAAAACTTAATTTTCACATCATAAAGTTTCCTTAAGCTGGCTTCAGGCTTCATACTTGCAAAACCTCAGCTAGAAAAATGTTATTCAAAACCAAGAAAGTTTAGGGACACCAGAACAACTCTGTGTCTGAACCACATCTCCAAAATCTAAAGCCTGGTTCAGCAACTCTCAATCATCTCAAACAGCACTTGTACACACAGTCTACCCAAGGCCCATGTTGCTTTTCACAGCACGTTAAATGTATACGATCAAGTCCTTCTGGCTCAGTACAAACCAGAATTTAAGATCCAGTTTGATCAATACCAGCAGTTCTCTCCTCCTCTCCCCGCTCACATACACACATGCCCCTACAACAGCTATCAGGATTTATGGGTGTAAACCATAACAAAGGAAAATGGATGTGGGGGACCAGCATTGTTTTGTCTCTAATTTTCACCTCCATTTCTACATTTCCAAGGAAATTTTAGCCTAGTGAAAGCCCCCAGCCTGGCAGCTCTGGAAGTCAGAGCAGACACGTCTGTGCTGTGAATGGAGCACACGAGACACCTCCAGGCTGTGGCTGTCCAGTCCAAGGCAGCCCAGTACCAGTCTGCATGACCTCGTCAGGGAACTGGCAGGACATTGCTAAACCTGCCTTATCTCTCACTCTCCTGATATAACTTTGAGGTGCAGGAGCTGCACTTCACACAGCACAGACTGACAGAGCCCAGCTCCAGAGCTGTCCTTTCCTCCTGGCCCTCATGAGGGACACTGAGGACACAGCTCAGAGTTGTCACCATTCAGTTTCCCATCTTGTCAGAGAAAAATTATAAGAAATCATTCATCCAGGGTGGACATACTGCAAAGACAGCTGGTTTTTCTGTACATCTCAGTAAATCCTGGGCAATTTGTTCTGCATTAGAATACAGCATCCTGCAACGCTGACAGGTGGCCAAGACCTTAAGCAATGTGTACCTCTGAGTTCTGCAGGATGTGGTGAGACACATGTGGGGACCATCACTCACCAAGAATCTGACCTCAAAAGAAACTCAACACGTACAGCACTGTGAAGTTGTGGTCCAGTTCCCAGGACAGAGAGCCAAGGGCCCCCATTCCCAGACACTATTATCAGGTGTCCTGGTACTCCCTGACTGGTCCATCTGCGATTCAGCTTCTTAACACATGCATTTTGCATCTAATGCTCAGGCCTTTTTTTAAAGCACTTTGTGAGGTAGCATATAGTTATTAATGGGCAGAGTAAATAGCACTTAGTTATCACAACTTCTGATCTGTATTTGCTGTGAAATGAGAATGCAATAAGGAAAATACTATCACCTATGGCTGGTGCTACCTCCTTTTTTTAAAAAAAAAAATGCAATGAAAATGGATAAAATGAGTAAATTATGTACTTCCAAGGATAAGCTAGTTCATCTATAGCCATGGGCAGCTAACAATCAATAAACAAAATACAGGTTTTTTTCCTTGGAAGAAGTTAGTAAGATGCTAATATTTTTTCCTGGAAAAACACAATACAAAAGTGACTGAGAACCATGTTAGCACACAACCAAACAGAAAGCAGTAACAAACTAACAAGTCAGAGCATTTCCTACTCTAAGAGATAAATAAAATAAACTTCTGTTGACACAATGCACCTTATGACAGAGCAATTCTCACATTGCTTATTTACTCCTTTTTAAACCCCAAGCTTGGCCTCCAGTGAATCTTGTGGAGAGACATCTTATTTATACATAAACAAAAATAGGTACTATTAATATATGCTGCAAGTATAGAAAGCCTAAATCCACTCTTGTGTAGTGCTTAAACTCAAAATTAGACAGAGCACACAGTCTTTACACGCAGTTACAAGGACACCAAACTCTAGCCCATCAGCAGCACTCAGGAGACCTGAGGCTTTTAGTTGTACCCAGGTAATTTCTCCTATTGGAAGTTTACTTCTGTGCAGACCAAAGTAAAGACTTTTCTTTGAAAGCTGGAAGAGATTTTACCAAAAGCTAAATGATCATTATAAACATTTATTCTCAGAGTGCCTCAGTGCTGGGTAGAGGAGCAGGACTTACAGGAGAGAAAGACAAGGCACTAGTGAGAGAGGATAACAGCTCAAGAAAAGACGCAAGGCAGTGGAGGCACTATGCAGCCCTCCAGCACAATTAGCTAAACTCCCTAGTATTTAAATGCTGCTGAAGAAAACCAGTAGTGTATCTCAAGTCAAAATAAACTGATTCCATAACGTGGCTTCCATGCACACACATTTATATGTTTTCCCACATAGTAGAAGAAAAAGAAAGGTGTGTTCCTTGAGATTGGGCAGGATCCCTCAATTTGGGTTCCTCTTCATGCTCAGCCATGAGGTGGGTTTGGGTGCTGGTCTGTCCTTTTGAGGTACAGTTCGCAAAACACCCTGTTTCACAGTAGAGCAGGAAAGGCCACGTATGCCTGAAACTCTTTTGCAGTTGCTATGGGCAAGCGCAAGCAGATAAATCACTGCTTTATTAATCAAACATCCACAGCAAATTAATCCTTTCCCTGCACAAGCTGGATCAAGATTTTTCATTGCCCTCAACAGATAAGAAGGCAGTGCAACTTTTTTCTTTCTTATACTGATAAAAGCATACTTACTGTGCCTTAGAGTCTGCCACACTGCACGGGTTGGGTCTCACAAGCTGGGCCTCTGGGAACTCAATTTCTGCAGCTCCTGCCGGGACTTTTCGGCTCCCACCCATCTCCCTGGCCCTTCAGCTGCAGATTACTGAATCAGACCAACAAGGTGAAAATACTCCCAGTGATCCAGGTGATAATCCAGCCCTGCTGTGAACAATTAGCTCTAAACTACCAGTCTGGGAACTGGGTGGTACAGGCACACCTGCGAGGGGTTAGAGGAAGAGCAGGAAGCTGCAGGAACACAGTGACATTTTGCAAGCATGCTCCAAAGAAAGTGGCCTGGACTGCTGTGGTGCCCCCCAAACTTGCTACCGTTTATTTGGAGGCGTCCCTTGCCACAAGCCCTGGTTCAGGACGCTACCCTCAGCGTGCTCCAGGTCATGGCTTTGCAAAGACTCACTTCACTAATGGGGTTCAGCGGAGTTTGCAACAACAGTTAAAAGAAACCTGACCACGTTTGCCCTGTCCTCTTCATAAGGAGAGCATGTCTGGAAAGTCTGCTTTGTAGATGGGTACTACTGCTACTACCAAGGTGCGAATGTATCATGAATCAAACTGGAGAAAAATAACAGTGATGTCTCCTATCAAAGATGCTCAGTTGCACAATTAAAATTCCTTTTTAAAGTGGGCTTAGAAATAAGGTAAGGAGAGTAACTGATACTCCCATATAGTAGGGAAACTAAACAATTTTTTAAAAATAATTCTGGGGTCATACTGACATAAATGATTTACTTCTGCTGAATGGAAACCACTTAGATTAAGGTGGCAAACCTGAGGTAGCTTAGTGGTTGTGCTGCTCTCCTGAGACGAGGGCCGCTGAGCACACACATCCACCCTTGATCGGGATGTGAAAGGTGGTTCAAAGCAAAATCTCCTCTCCAGAAGTGTCCTCTCACCACAGCCCTCAGTGAGGGGAAGGGCTGCAATGAAGACACAATTGTTTTGACATTTCCCCACAACAAAATTCCCTATGAAAAGCATTCACCGAATTAATCCAGTTGTGAGGAGACCAAAACTGCATTTTTTAGCAAGGAAAATATTCACCCCCATCCAGAGAATGAAACCCTTCAGCGATTCTTTCTTCCTACAGGCTGAGGGAGGATGTAATTCAGAAATTTCCCTGAAGCATAAAGACACAGATCTCAAGAACAGTGCAAGCAATACAAAACACATTTAAGAACAATTATAAAAGATACTTTCAGCTCTTGTCTCATTTATGCTGCGAGCATGCCAATGCTTTAAAGTTTTCTGTCCTCCCTCTCTTCAACGGAATAGCTGAGTTGCCAGTGTATGCTAAGTGCTACAGCTGCATTTGTTTCTCTAATTACATGAATCTGCCATCTTCCCCATGCCTAAGATAAACTACCATTTTAGTTGAGATGCTCTAACTTGATTTACACAGCTAGTTTACCTAATTTTCCAATTTATCCCTTCAAGATAAGGAAAAGCAAAATGTATTCCAGAGAGTCCCTCTTAAGCATAAAAGAGTAGAGAAATGAACCTTTCCTCAGTTACTGTGGAGGACATTTTAAAATGACAGACAATGCAGTGTGTTCTGCCAGTAGGAAAGTGATCCTTTGACCTTAGTTTGCATTTCAAGTGAAGAGAAAAGCAGGAAAAGAAATGGGAGTTTCTAAAGAAAAAGTTAAGGTACAGTATTGTAGATTTACAAAAGACCGTAGACCATATGCATCAATGGGATCTTGTTTGTCCCAATTTCTTTGAAGCAAAGTGGAAGATTTCTTGTTTTTTACACAGAGCTGCAGTGTAACTTTAATGTCTATACCAGAGACCATAACTGAACTAACCCCCAAACGGTAATACTACAACGCTGGGATGGGGAGAAGTGCAGGACGTAAAAGCAGGTCTCGATCAAAGAGTAGATACTACCAACCCAGTTGAACTTTCCACACCAGTGAGACCGTCTGGGCTGAGCTGCAACTCGAGGGTCTGCTGGGACCCCTGCCCTCTCCTCCACCACTGCAATGCCTAGAGCTGCTATACCACACCCAGGTGTGGTGCACATGCTGGGGGCACAGCAGTTTTCGTGTATGGTTTGCATGCCTCTGCATCAAATACATAAAAAACCTAAAAGTCATGATTTGAAACTGTCCTTAATAAAGACTCTGGAAAACTCTGGCTTTTTAATAAACAGGGTTGTGCCCTAAGTAGTGAGCAATAAGACTGCTCCTGGAAGAGCATCCCGTGGCCTAATACATCACACTGTCAAAAAGCTTCTCCCATTATTCAACTGAAATTTGCCTTCTCTTAAATTTCATCCTATTACTTCTAGTTACACCCCATTGTACCACTCTAAATAATTCTTCATAGCCTTGGTGTTTACACCCTTCAGATATTTGTAGATTTATATTTCAACCACCCCATTTGTCATCCTTTAGCCAAGTTATCCATATTCAGCTCTTTCGGTCTTCTCTCATAAGTCAATCCCTCAAGCTCTCTCGTTGCTTTTTTTTTTTCCTCCTGAACTCTCTCCAATTTGTCAATCTCTGTTGTAATGGACTGAAGCAGACCTGAATGCATTACGCTTCCTACGGCTACCAGTGCTACAACCTCAGTCTCAGCTGCCTCGTCAATGCAGGACAAGCATCTAAACCCTCTCAGGATCTTTTTAGATTACCAAAAGCAGCAAATCTGCAGCCTCTTCAGACTCAGCCATTGATTCCTGAGGACCCTGGCATCCCTGGCATAGATGCTCCTTCCTAGATGTCTACTCCTTTGTTTTTTCCCCCAGATAGTCTAGGTGTTTTTCTTACTCGAATCCCATTTTGTAAGTGCTGTGCTGCTGCTTCCTTGTTTTCCTCAAGTCACCCAGTAACTTCACCAAATGCTAAGTCCGCCTGCCACGCTGCTCCCAGCGTCAAGGGCTTATCACTCCATCCAGGAGGCTGTGCTGGAGCACTCCCTCACCATTATTTCCATTGGCCTACCAGGTGCCATCACCGAGCATTTCCAGGCATCACCTCTTCCACCACAGACTTTTAACTCATCAGGAAATGGGACACCACACCAGGGCCCTCCTACCTATGCACCGACTGGGGTTACATACCTCTGTGCTAAAGCCAGATAATTTGCTTTTCAAAACAGCCTAGATGGTCACAGAAAACTCAGCACCCCACTGAAGCCTAGTGCAAAACAAAGCATAAACAGATGACATTCCTCCAACACCTGCGTCTTCATAAAGCCAGCACTGTTCTTCCCTGCCCTGTGAACGTGTCCTGCTGCACAGTTCCTCCTGCAGAATTGTCTGGACAAATAAAAGGAGGACTGCTGAAAAGAGCTGACAGAGGGCTAAAATCCCCTCCCTTGAGGGGAGGTAAGCAAAGGCACAGGTGACTCCAAACAAAAGAGCTGCCCTTCAGCTTTCCCAGCTAGCGCACATTCCTGACTCTGCTGGTCTACCTGGAAGGAGACTGTGGCCACTGAGTGCTTTTCCAGATCGTGGTCAGATCTGTCTAAACATCTCCAGTTTGAGAAGATATCCCATAAATCTTTGGTTTGGACTTGCAGCAGATGGGCATTCACTTGTCTTCAACACATTCACTCTGTCTCTTATTAACACCATGTCTTCACCACATGACTTTTGAAGAGAAAAGCTATTTTGCATACCTATTAAAAATAGGCATTTCCCCCCTCTAATTTTAACTTCCATTCAGCATCTAAAATCATCAAGTCACAGTGCTGCAGACAACCATCTAACAGGAACTTACACACACTCTATTAGAGACACGAATGATTCATTCTGCTATTAAGATAAAGATTACATATACACTCACGTTCTTATAAGCCCAGCTTTGTACAGGCAACCACAAAGCAAAAGTCTTTGAAAACTGCGACAGACACTTAGGTAGTGAAGCCATGTCAGAGACGCATTCAAGGCCAGGTGGGACAGATCAACTCAAGCTCAAGACCTCTCTCCCTTCAGCAGAAAGTATGGTGAGGAAGGACAAAAGCTGACCCCTCAGGGAACAGCTAAAAAAAGCATCCAAAAACACACAGCAAGCTCTGGCAAGAAGTTTGCATTTGCCATCACTTAAATTAACAGCAAAGGAATCCCCAGGAGGGAGGAAATTTGGACTCTATCCAACATGCAAGTGTGCTGCGTGAGGAGCTGTTGAGGGGAGGAGAAGAGCCACACACAAGGACTGTGGATTCCGAGGAAGTCAGCACGCACACCTCCAGCAACCCTGAACATTTATAAAGGGCAGGAGCTTGGCTGGACTTGACGGGTGTTGGAAGAGAAGTTTATTGCAGGTGACCTCAAACAGAATTGCCACTGTCAGTCATCAGTTTGTCATGAGCTATCTTCAGAAAACAAAGGATGTTAAAAAAATACAAGTTACCTTAAAGTGTCTCAAGAGGTTAGGAAAACTGGAATAATCTAAAATATCGCAGTTGGCAATATAACTAATGTAACACTGGAATAGTTTCCTTGCTATCTTACCTGCTGGAGTTGCTATCAATTCCTACACAATGTGTGGGTCATGCTGGCTTCCAGAAGACTCAGATGTCCCATCAGCATCCGTTTTGCTTATGACAGCAAGGATAGCTGCTCTACTCTTCCATAACGGCCCAAAGAGTTATAATGTAATCTGGATTAAGTCCTTCTAAAACACCTAAACCGATGCTTTCTTCCCCACAAACTCATTACTAAATTAAGAAGTAATTCAGTCATGTAAATTTAACTTAAGCTGGTAAATCTAATAACATCTTTCTTAGAAGCTATAAAATGTTCAGACCTTAATCCTTTTAATTCACTGTTTATCCCCTTGGCACCTAGACTTATTTTTATTCTCGTCACTTTTGCCGTAACAAAAAAGTTAATAAAAGCACGCAAGTTGTCCGACAGGTTGCAGAAGTATTTACCCCAGCTGCTAGCAGGTTCTCTGGGACACTGTCGCTTTGGGAATCCTTCGTGTTCCCTAACTCACACGAGCCAAGAGGCAGCACATGCTGTGGCTGGCTGTGAGCTATATGTGGTTTTGCACTAGCCCGCAGGTCTAGCAGAGCAGGGAGCTCATAATTTCACACTCCAGCCTTCTCCTCTACAGGACACTGTCTGTTCCATTGAAGACCAACAAATGTAAGGCAAAAATCTCCCCTAAAAAATAGACTGCAAAACATTTATGGCCTTCCCACATAATAACACATTAGTTGTTCTGCCTAAAATAATCCTCACAGACATTGCTACCAACCAGAGCCATAAGACATATGTGTCCCACAAATGCCCTGAAAGATAGTGGAATCTCTGCAGACTGCAGGAAAGGCTCTCTCAGATAAGGAAAGGGCAGGGAACGCATTGCTTTCTGAGAAGCCCCATGGAAAAATAACCAAACATACAACCAGGTCTTTCATGAATCGAGGCAATATGGTTTAGGTGGCTTCTCATGTGCCACTGTGTCAACATTACCAAGGGAAGGTCTGTCACAGCAATGCAAGTCCCAAACCCGGTGGACATTTCTAATTTATAGCAACAGCCCCTCCACACCTGCACACAGGCAAGGCATGCTGCAGAGCATGTGGATCACTTCTTGTCTGTGGAGGGCTGCGGGGTAAGCGGCCACTCTGCTCTCTAGACAAGCTCTGGATGGTTTCAAGGCATAGCTCCATGTCTAGCACATTAGTACAAACAGATCACAGGAGTCCGCATGAGAGGGAGACAATAACACACACGAGGTTGGAAGGCGGCCCTCCTGGTCACACTTCATCTCACAAAGCAGGCATCCCTCACTCATCCTTTGTTATGAACCTGCGTTATACAGAGCAGCCATGCTGCCTTGGTGAGAGTGCCAGAGCTGAACCATTTACCAGCATTTCCAAGGGACTAAGTCAAGCCACCCTCTTGCTTATGCATATCTTGTGAAAACACTAGGTCACCCATTCTCCTGCCCCTAGAAATGTATGCTAGATACTAGTTCAGGGCTTCATGTCTTTGGTGTTACAAACGTGCTCCAAACGGCCCTGCACAACACCCTTACCCACAGCAGCCTGCAGCGTTGCACCTTACGATCTCTTCAGGGAGCAGAAATGTTTGAGAAAATGCACCTCTGGGATTTCTCCAGAAGATGAGACAGAACCATCACTGTTAAATGACTCCAGAGAGCTCAAAACCCTCCTGTGACACGCTAAAGGTGGGTTAGCATTAACAGAGGCTGCACTGACTCCTCATCTAACTCTGCTGCCAGATGAGGTGACCAGTCCATGTATCAGTTTCCTGCTCCAACTCCTCTTTTCAAAAACACATTTCTGAGGGCTCTGGATGCCCAGGAATTGTACCATCCCCTTGCCCCCCTGAGCTCTCCCGAGGGAGAAAGTCTGCATCTGAATGGTAACGGAAAGGAATATTTTCTTGAGTTCCATTCAAATTACTGATAAAGGCAAGCGGTGCCACCTGACTGCCCATTTGGAAAGCTGTTCCCTGAGACAGGCTAAAATGCTTCCTTAAATATATCTTTTATTCACTAGGACAAAACCTGGCCTAGCTCCAAATATCATCCAAACTCCCCCCTATCTTGTATCAGTGAGCACTGGCCAAAGATTTAGAGCCTTGCTACAATCAACACAACCCAGTCCTGAATTGGGGGGAAAAAAAAAAACACAACAAAAAAAATCCCTTAAAAATTAATGAGTTGGTGTGCAAGTAAAGATATCATTCCTCCTGCTTTCTCACGGTTTTCTGTCATCTTTTTACCACATGGCCCCCACCACTCCACTGTAGCCCAATCTGTCCCCTGTTCTCCAGCAGCCTCCCCTGTGACATCCCCAGTGGCAGATGAGGATCCTCCTCCTCATAGACACAAGCTGTGTATTTCAGCTGTGCAGGACACAGAGCTTGCTCACCCTTAGGCTGCTGGGCCCAGCACTGGCATTGGCCATGTCCCAACAGTGTATCTGCCACCACAACACAGCTGGTCACTGAGGACTGCAGTTCTCCAGTAAACATGAGGAACTGGTGAGGAAGGAGGTCCCAGCCACTTGTCAGACGCATCCATCAGAGACACAGCCTGGTGGAAACCTTACACTCACTTGAGATGGAGCCAGCTTTTTTTCTGAACACTGTACACCTCATCATTCAAGCATTACACTTGTAATTACACCTAAATGTGAAACACAAACTTTCTATTATTGTCTGGTTTTCATAGAAAACCAATAAATCATTCGTTTCTACTGGACAGAGAACTCCGACCCGACACTCAAGACACAGGCTGGGATCCAGCCTTTCAGCACGGATTCACATACAAGCTTTAGAGTAGAATAAATATGCAGACCCATCCAGTCCCCAGTATGGCCAGCGTAGTTGCAAACTGGGACATCAGTTGGCACACCCAGCACCCACAGTCACCGGCTAGCAGGAGCACCTAACAACAGTTAGAAGGTACAGCTGGATCCAGGCACTTGCATAATAACTCCCCAACAGTTTCTTCCTTATCAGAGACACGATCCGAAGTCCACCACCAGACCAACTCAAATGCTCTTTTCTGCAGAAACCCAAACAGTAGGATTTCCCCAAGCCACGGTTGGTTTGTTATTTTTTGATGCAGCGAACTTAATAGAGATATCGAGCAAGAGTGCTGGCTGCCTTCAGCCTCGCTGAAATCAGGACCAGACCTCCTGAGGAAGGCAGCCCCAGGGAGAGGCTCTAACGAAAAGCAGCCTTTACCCTCTGTGGCACCTGCAGCGCTGGGCTGCCGCTGCCACATCCTCTTTTGCCACGTTCCTTCCAGCCCGGCCGACGAGGAAGAGGAGCAGCATCCCGTGGCCACGCTACCCGAGTGGCACGCGGGTGCGTATCTGACAGGTGGCCGGACCCTGACCTCCCGTCTGTATGCAATTCGATCAGCAGTAGGGAAGCTCTGCATAGCTAAGTGTTGGGGGGACAGGCTTGGTGGTGCAGGGGGGACGGTTCAAAAACATTTTAGAGGCAAATCCCCTGGGAGCCGCTCTCACCATGGGAGGGACCCAAGAGATCTGGATTAATTTGCCTGTTTGCTTTCAGTTTACTTCTTGCGACCTCACAGTAAACCGCTTAACCTTGTAGGCAATAAAGTGAGATGCTAGCATTTTCAGCTCATACTATTCACGCTATGCTCTAATCTAGTTTGCATGTCCTGTCCTGTCATTAGCTGGAGGAAATATTAATTCAAGACAGTAGAAAAGAAGAAGTAAAAAATTGTTTCTGGAAATGCAATGATTCTAATGGCAAACGTTTGTTATCTAGACCCACAGCTGAGTTAAACTGAAACATATTATATTCCATGAAAAAAAGTTTTAACCATATGTTTAGTCATTTGTGAGCTCTTGATCCTAACACACAACATAAGCTGCAATATCAGTGTCAAAAGTGCCTGATTTACAGCATGAAAGGCAGAGTTACATGAAGTCAAGTTAAAATCACTCCTGCAAGTTCACAGGCACAGACCCTCACACAGAATGACAGGTACGGGGGAATGCATCCCAGGTCTGCGTGGGAGGGGAGGAAGAAGAAAGTTTATTTCATTAAAAGTTTTTCTGTGAGACTGGCTAGGGAAAAGACGATATAGCTGGGGGGAGGACTGAGACAGCTAAAGAATAACACATGGTATGCTTTCAAAACATACAGCAACATGTGACATTCGTCTGCAAGTCTGGCGCAGAGGAGCCTGTGGTCTGGCAGCAGTGAGAATTTCTGCTTTTTATTTCTTAAATCATCACAGGCATTTGAACTGAACCCCCCACCTAATAGTCTGAAGAGAAGAACATAAAATCAGATTTTACGTACCATACTCTCAGTCAGCCATTGTTCTCAGCGGATTTTTATCCTCCAACTCAATTCCCACATCATTAAAGTGATGCTGTCTCTTTAAAACACAACGCGGAGCCGTGCCAAAGCCTGCAATAAGAATCACTGGCACCAAAACAGTCAAAGCACAGAGCTTAATTCTCTACTTAATAAGACAATTAAAGAAGAGTATTTGGATACAGCAGTCTGCAAGTACCAACACAGAGCACTGATGTCTCCAAAGGCATGCTGATCTGAAGGCTTTATCAGAAAGCATCTGTCGCAACCAGATGCCATCAACACCTGAGAAAAGTGGGAAATAAAGTGGGTTAACGTGGCTGCGATACACAAAGGTTTGCACTGCCCAAGTCCCTCCTTAGGAGCATTTTAGGATGTGCATGATAAATATCCTGATGCAAAAATGCATGTACACTAAAATAAAGTATCTGTACACAGTTGCCTTTGTTTAAAAAAAAAAATCTTGTGGAAATAACCCAAATTACAATGGAAGTAAAAGTGATGTGTATTTTTTATCTCCACTGTCATAACCATAGGAAGTCTTATAGGAAGGCTGCTTTTAAACACTGTGCTTTGACAGATGCCTTAATATACATGGATGAATTGAGATACACAGGCATACACAGGCACCGCTGATTGCTCATATGGAGCCTCTTGACCATATCTGCCTCAAAGTTTCCGATCAAATAATTCTCAGATATTGTCTCCTAACAGGCTCCATCATGCAAAGCTGGACCAAAGCTAGAGAAAAAAGATGATGGCAGTGATATAAGAACTAATCAGTCATTTGATTAGCTGGCAAGAAAACGGGGTGCTGCTGCTCTGTAACCTAAAAATGCCACGAATGACCTTAGAACTCCATCTGAAGGGTGTCCAGAAATACATAACCTCCAGGGAGAGAGGGAGAAATGGGTGATATCTCAACTCCATTAGCTCACACGAGATGTTGAAACAGCATAGATGTTCAGTCAAGGAGAGGCGTGACACTTGAAGCAATCAGCCAGCAAAGAGCACCTGCAGCACTGCACTTTGTTTGAACTGCTGCGCCAGCAGCTCCTGGTCCAGCCTCCATGGGAGGTTCCTGGGGCTATGTGATTCAGGACACCCAGAAGGCACTTTGTTTGGGCACACACCTCAACCTAGCAACTAACAACACATAGCAAGAGAGGAAAAAACCAGAATCACAGAATTGCCTAGATTGGAGAAGACCTTTCAGATCATAAAGTCCAACCTAAAACTGACAAGTCCTTGACTAAACCATATCCCTAAGCACTACGTTTACATAACCCTTACATACCTCCGGGGATGGGGACTCCTTCCCCTTCATTACAGGAGGGCTAACCTCCAGCCAGCCCCAGGGTGGCAGCCCCTCAGCCACATCATGCTACGAGAAAAGAGAGCCAGGGAAAGGAGGGAATGCCACTTTGAAGAGGACATCTTGAGTGGTTGCCTTCTTCATCTCTACTGGAGGGTCCTACACTGCACTGAGATCTGCTCCTAGTAAACCCCATGAACGTGCTGGTTATCCCACATGTAGGAACAGGAGGGGGGACTGGGACAAAGCTAAGCGGTCCCCCTTAGCCTGCAAAGCTGCCTCTCCAACAGCAAAGGAGAAAGACAGCAAAATGACCAGGACTAGGTGTCCCATGTTTATTTTGTTCCCCTTTCCATCAGCCTGACAGCTGGAACACGTTGTCATCTGACTGCACCCAACACACTAAAAATTCCCAGTTAATCTGAGGCAGTGCCTCCCCTGCAAACCAGGTCACCCAAGGTGACCCGAAATGGGTCAGCCCAGAGTGGGCAGCAGCGGGGGCGCCGTCTTGCTGTCAGTGAGTTCCCCCACCAAGAAAGCCCTGCTCATCTCCCACCTTCAACAACTTGGATGGTGTCTAACTCTTGGGTATCTTTACCCTGAGAAGTGATTAAAAGAAATTAATGCCTTGGCAAAGATCCCCCTGCCATCTGCACTGCTGGAAATGCCCTCTGGAAAGCAAAGGAGGAGGATCCCTCACCTTGCACGCTCCTGGAAGAATGGTGCAACCTCCAGCGGCTGCCAGCGCTGCCCCGTTTCATCCCCGTCCCCTCAACACAGATCCAGACCTGCCTTTCGCCGCCCACCTCTCCCCTCTCTCCTTGTGCTTTGTCCCAGAGGGATGAACTCACCTCCAGCACAGTGAATTTCTCAGATTAAGTCCAACACATAGTTTAAATTTTAGAGGAGCCCTGGAGTGAAATGCAAAAGTAGTTAACATTTTCTCAGACAGAAAATAGAGATTAAGAGTGCTGCAGCAGGGTCAATCATTATGTGCAGACTTTGCTGAGACAATGCAATCCCAATATGCACAATGTTTTCCCCTCCATTCTCTTTTCTTTAAAAAAAAAAAGGAGGGGAAAGACCCCAGCAAGACACATAGACTGTACTTAGCTCTGTATTCCCTTATAGCTCTGAGAAGAGAAGAGCATAGTTAAGAATACTGTTACTGCACTTCACAAACGTATTTAAGATTTCCAAATTTGACTTACTGTGAATTGCAACAAAACTCCAAAATGCTGAAATCCTCTACAAAAGGAATTTTAAAACAATCACTTGGAGCCTACTGGAGAAGCAATTGTATTGCTATTGTATTTCCTACAATAGAATTGTATTTTAAAATTCTAAATAGAAACTTTTTCAACACAAAATCTGTAACAAAAATTATTTTTAATACTGTCAGAATAATCATTCATCTCTTTCTTTTTTTCTGCCACTTTTTGAGAAAACTGATCTGATTTTGCAAGAAGTTTTTAGTGTTGATGACGCCAGATATTGGAATATGACTCCATCAACGAACTCTAGTCAGGAAATACCAAAGCTGTGGTTGCCAAAGCAACATAATTAGCTCGATCACGGTACATACGTTGTGCACCAGTTCCCAAATGGCCCTTTTAACAACTAGCTAAATCCTTGGCTTGAATGGCACATCGAAATGAATTTCTCCTCCAAGCTCCTGATGAACACACACAGCAAAAGAAGTTGTCAAAATCAGTAAGGGCCAAGTACCACTCTGCTCCCTGGCCAATGGTCCCCTGGGCTTGAAGAGGTCAAGGACCAATTCTTGAGTCTACTCCCATGACTAATGGTTGTAGCAATCACAGAAACACGTGGTCCTGCTGCATGGAGCAAATGCATTTTGTAAAGCTTCACTTTTAATTCATCTCCGTTACCACAGTTAAGAGGTCTGGTTCTTCTGTGTCAATAATCAGTAAAATTCTTACTACCTGGGCAGGGAGGCCCAGACGTTGATGCTAAACCTTGACCCTGGGGCCACAAACTTCAAAACCTGAATATGCTGTCACTAACTCAATGTGTACATGTATCAAAAATAAGCTTCTGTCTGTTCATTTGGAAAATAAAAAAGTAAGAAAAAGAAAAAAATTGAGTGATAGGCTTTCAGCCTGTCATCAGACCACTGTGACCTCAATTTTTTGAGAAATAAAGTCAAAACCTCTTCTTATCTTCAGAGATTCAAGATGTATTTATGTGTCAAACTTTCTCCCCCTTGTCCTTAGCCTTTGGGAGGCACACTAAAAATGATATCAAAGCCTGAAAAGCCCGCGATCACATTCGCATTCACCTTTGACCCAGGATGCCTATAGCTCTTGCCAGCTCCTTGGTTTGTCCTCACCGTACGGTGAACACGGCAGGTCTGGGAGCAGCTCGCAGCTCACTGCTCAGGGTGAAATAAAGGCCACTTCGCATAGCAAAAACCGCACCGCTCTGCTCAATTTCTAAAGGCTGAAAAACTTCACTTTGGCAGTTTTCTGCTTCTCTATATCCTTCAAGGATGTTTTACCAGCATCTTGCTCTCCTTACACTCAAATATTTGATTATTCTCTTTGAAATGTCTCTGTAACATCTACAGGAATAAGATGCCAAATGCAAACACTGATTGATTCTTTCTTAGCCATCAAATGTGCTTACACAGCAACTACACACAGCAAATGCACACAAATCTCACATTTCGCGTTTAAAAATATGAACATGCAGTGGGTTTTTTTGCTCAAACATAATGAATGAGCTTAAATATTAGAACTTGAAATTATTAAGTAAATCATGGCACCTGTAAAGCTTCTATTTGCATAACATTAATTCATGATGGCATGTAAAACAAATTCATCACTCTCACTATATTGTAGCCTGATTTATGTTGGAATTGGAAAAAATAAAAATCATGAGCACAAAATTATGTTGACAAGATGTACGTGCTCTACGAAGCCCAAGATTTTTTTCCTCAAGCATCAAAACAACTAAATTATGGGAAAGAGGGCTGGGAGAAAGCATCTTTAAAAATGAGTAACACACCAGCGTCACACACACACACACTCTCCGGTTATTAATGTCAAGCATGGTGAAGATACTCTAGAAAATCATTACCATTCATAGCTACTAACAGCCATTAAATTTCAATCAATTCAACTTAACACAAGTGTACTTCAGCAGCCCTTACAGTTCCTTACAGAGGTGGCTCAGAAAGTCCTGTCTGACTTATTGCATTGTCCACTGCACAAAGAGGCGCTGCTGAGGACCGCTCTGAAAAGGAGCTATCTTGGTGTTGGGAACTGATGCTCTTTTAACATCATTGCAATCAACAGACCTTGCTTTTAAAGAAGGTGCAATAAAAAGGGCTCTAACAGGACTCCACAGGTCAGTACAGAGGGGAGCAATATACTGATTTTAGCTAGGGATGCCGCTTTCCAAGCTGAATAAAGAAATGGTGTGATGTTTTCAAGAGGTTTTCAATGAATTTTAGTAACAGAATCGAACTGCTTAACATAGTGCTAGATAATATCCAGATGATCCACTTGCTCGAAGAAATTATAATAACTAAATCTATAGGACACTTAATTGAAAAAAGGATTTAACTTCCAAAGACTGGATATTTAAAGCTCCCAGTGATGAATATAAGCCACAGTGCCGTGATATTACAGCATCTCCTACTCATCTGAACTGCATTTATAACACTGGAAGTCTCTCCACTGCTGCTGCGAGAACTAAGCTGTGCTGCTGACCATCCCTTGCGGATGCTGGGGAGGATCAGCCAGCTCCCTGTCGGGGGTACTTGGCACCTCATGGCAGGGGTGAGGGACTGTGACCCCAGAGTGCTCATTGCCGAGGGGCAGGACCCACGCTGGCTTCCGCTGTGCAAGCGGAGCATCCCAGCGAAGGCATGTTCCTCTGGAGAGATTTCACTAGTTTCATTTGAATGAGTTATCTACAGTAAAATCCCACCTTTCACAGAGGATGGAAGACTTTTTTATTACTTCCCGCCCCCCCTTTTTTTTTTCCCAGATTGTCCCGGCAGGCTTCATTCTGCTGGGCACCAAGTCCCGTCTCTACAACTAGCAGCAGTTTAGGTTTGCAGGTGTGTATCCCGACAGAACAGATAGTCACTCTGCACAGGAAAACAGATGCAGTCACAGATGTG
Source organism: Apaloderma vittatum (assembly GCF_000703405.1). NCBI lineage: Eukaryota > Metazoa > Chordata > Aves > Trogoniformes > Trogonidae > Apaloderma > Apaloderma vittatum. The sequence continues at coordinate 4,726 of NW_009702949.1, read as the reverse complement.
CCATCGCTGTAGCTGAAATGACAAGCTCAAGCACGGCTGCCCTTTTGCAGCTTTTAGCTCACGCCTTAAAAGTATCAGCACTGATGGTACTACTCATTAGGAGAGTATTCGGAACTATTCTTCAGAACTCTATGGTTTTCCTTCCCCTGGGATTTACACCTTAGCATTAAACATAGCGTAGCAGCAAAGTTCTTTGAAATCAAGAAACACCCTAGAAATCTCTCAGGCAGATATATGCTCCATTTTAACTCATTTC
>NW_009702949.1:0-4460 GCF_000703405.1 Apaloderma vittatum | reverse complement strand
CTTACAAGCTGCACTAAATTAAATGAAATTAATGTTAAAAAGGGCCTTTATTGAAAAATCTTCCAGTGACAGGATCAGAAAGTGCCAGAGTTCGAGTAAATCGTTCCATGGAAAATGTTAGCAAAGCTTAATCGTACTGGAAGCCACATTTAATTACAGCTTTTTAAGTCCATCTGGGAAAAAAGAAGAGACTTAAATATGTCACCTGAGATGATCTAGATACTGAAACTATTTGTAAGTTAACAAAAGCATTTGCATCACAAAGCGCTCTGGGGCAGCACCACGGCAAAGCAGATGTGTAATGAACAGGGATCACAGCACCAAAACAATCAGGATTGTAAATAACTACTTCTAATCGGCAATCGTTTAAATTTGGCTTTAATTGCTAGGCAGCAAATACATTTCATTCTTGAAGAGGTAAATGCTCGGCAGAATACACACTTTAAGGTATTTCGCGTCAGAAGCACTACAGTCAAGAACCTGAATGTCAGGAGGGCAGAGAAGAGGAGACAGGGCAGGATCTGCCATGAAATCACAGCATTAAACAAACTTTTCCCTGGAAGGGAATTAATAATGCCGCCGTCCCCACTGTATGTACTGTAAGTGCTGCAGGAGTGACACAATGACGCACATGGGAGGCAAGAGGGTAGTGACTATAGAACAAAATTCAATCTAGTGCTAATGAATAAAAAGTTCCTTTTATTTCTCTGTTGTTTTTGGTTCATTAAATTTTCCACAGATTTGCAGAGAAGAAAACGTGATCAATAAACCTTGACAAAAGTGAACATGTGAAAAAGGCGAAAGAAAGGCACAGGAAGATAAAAGTGATATCCCGATCACAGATTTCAGAGGCAGATGACCAGAGCTTTGGGCTGCTGAATAATCTGAATAGACCATCATTTCTTTACAGCCTTTTACTTTCTTTTCCCTGACTGTTGGAACTCTTCATTCAATACAATAGTAAATGCACTAAAACTTTTTTTCTTATGCTAATGGTCGAAATCGGTCGCTCACAGTTAAAACACACTTCCCACCAACTTGTTTTCTTAAAAAAAAAAAAAAAATAACCTATTCAAGTTAAACTAAAATGTCAAAGACAGCTTAAGGCTTACTCTCACCATTCCTCAAAATTAATGGTTTTCTCCCCAGCAGATACAAAAAGAAAAGACTTGAATAAGGATAAAGCTGCTAAACTCTTTTCATATGAAAAAGAACACTTAGAAAGTAAAAAGAAATACATCCAGTACAAAGATCCTGGCACCTACAGTTCTAATTTGGATTGTTTCCTCTTGGAATATTTATAATTGCAGAAAGGTGACAGTCAATCGCAAAAAATCGTGAAATGATGGGAAAAGATCCACCAGTGACTAATGTGTTTGGGCAGCCACGTCCATGACAGCACCAGGAACGCCTCCACGCATTACAATGGGGGCCCCAAGGAGCCTATTTTCAAATGTTTTCTAATCTGGGTGTCTACTTCCAGGCACCAAAGGCCTCTTTTTTAGTGGTATGGATTATTCTCAAATCCCAAACAATTTTTACAGCTCTGAACTTTTGAATTACAGCACAACAATTTTATTGTTCCCTTCATGCAACATATTTCAGCTTTTGTGTATTTGGCTTTGTTTTGTTTCCATAAGTTAAAGGGTATGGGGTGCGGGTTTACAGTAGATGAGGGAAAACGAAGAAAAGTTCTGTGGCCTCTCCTGGACCATGCACATCTACCATGTATTCACTCCCAGACGGAACTGGCTGGCAGAAAATTAGACTTGCTTACCCTGTATTTCCATTCCAGTCACTTGTTCGCAAGGGAAACCTTCAATTTTGCCTCTTCAGCTATCAAAAGTACCGTGCAAGATCCAGTTCTCATTACTTGGGCACCAAATATCAGTTAATTCCCTAGAAGATGCACGTATATGGGAACTGCTGTATGCAGGCATCGTGAGTTGTACATATTACATGCGTGTATGTACATATACACAGAGACGCACAGGCACACATGTACTATTTACCTTCAAACACAACGCCTTCTTGCCATCATTCATACTAGCATTCATTCTTCGCTGTTACTTTGTGTTGTTTTAATTAATTCCCAAATACCTCCTGTTGTTTTGGTTTTCTTTAAAAGGGCCCTGGGAACAGAGCTGAAGCAAACCCTAAATACCACTTCATGTTTTGTGGCAAGTTGTCGAAATGCGCAACTGTTTAAAATATTTACCCAGGTATAAGGGGGTTGTGCAGCTCGTGAACAATGCCCTGGAATCTTTCCCATCAGTAAAAAGGCAGACAAAAAGCAGAGGCTGCTTAACCTCAATGCCTCAGCAGCAAGTGAGAAGTGCAAATATCGCATTTCTATAAAGCCCTGGAAGCTTCATAGAAATGGAGTGGCAACTAATTAGTTTGATGCTATAGTCACATCTAATGTTCCTAAGTAGCTTCTTTGGAAAAACTTGCGGCCTTGAAATCCTTGTCCAGATTATTAAGTGGAGGCTTTGTGATGGAGCAATAGATAGGTGTTTGCTGCACAAATACATACAGATTTTGGTGACCGCTTACTGAATCCACTGCCTTCGCTAATCTGCACTGGAAACTTCACTATGAACAGAGCTCTTCTCTGAGTACAAAAGCATGAAGTATCTGTGTATGTTTCAGACTACAGGGCAAACAACTGGCTTACAGTAGGCCACCAAAACCAAGGGGTAGGCAGTTAACCAAATGTCCTCCCTACTTACAAGCTGAGAATGAGGATAATGCTATTGATATTAGGTCAAATGTTCTACCACATCCTCAACCAAAAAAAGGAGATGAGGCCAAAGGACTGGGAAACTCATTCCAAGAAGTCAAACTCTAAACAGAAATAAAGTATCAGGATGATGAAAAACATTTTCAAGTTATACAATGCTGGAGCATTCACACAACCCTTTTCAGAGCTGATCACATAGCCCCAGAGCGTGTACAGCTTCTATACAAATGTGTCACTGAAAGGAAAATTGTGGTACAAACCTGTAAGATCATTAGAATTGCAGAAACCAAAGGTTCTTTGCCACAAAAGTGTAAATTGATTTTCAAAACAATGCAAAAAATCCTAGTTGTCATATACACATACACGCTGAAGAAAAGGCTGTCTTTTCTAAGTGTGACTTCAGCGTAACATTAGGGAATACAGGCTGCTGTGTATTGGATATCTGAGGTCAAGTTCTGTTTTCTTTTATACAAGTATAAACTGGAGTAGCTTCAATGAACTTACACTGGCATATATATCTAGTTCAAATTCTTCTGTAGCTCTAATATTTCTCTAAATGAACGACCTAACACAAACAGTATTTGTCCATCTGCATACATCCCCTTTGACACACTGAAAAAAAAGACATTGAAAGGAAGTTGGAAACAGTCCTCGAGATCTGTTTTTCTTTGAAGAACAGCAGTTGCATTTCTGGGCACTTCAAAGTCACATACTTTAAGCAATAACAACATTCAAGATCAAGTGAATCTTACCTCACCTTGCTTTAAAGATTAGCTCTTTCACAAACATACACCAGAAGCTTGGATATTCACATACCCACAGATTAATAGTTCATCTTCAGTGGATCAGGCAGTTTTCAGAGCTACAGATAGGTCATGTTTTCAATCAAATGACAAATTTCCAAGAGTTGTTTACAGTGCAAAAGCCATAATGAATTTCATTCACTTCTTAAAAAGTTGTCAGTATTGCAAAAGCATGCAATATGACATTTTTATTGCAATTCAGAGTTTGACAGGTGTCAACATTTCCTGAAGTTCCAGCCAAAATACAAATTACCATATCCGCCCATCAGAAAAGTTGAACCAAACCAATTCACCAACTGCAGTCACTGTATGCAGCAATTACCATACATTTCAAACATCCCAGGAGTGTAAACAATTATTTAGCAGGATCTTCTGTTCCAGGTGGCTGTAGTTCTGTAGTTTCTTTTCCAGTTAAGTGAATTAGAACTAAAAAAATCCCAAACTTTTTTTTTTTAAATCAAGGTAGCTAGAACAAACAGATCAAATCAGCAAGTCTTGTAACAAATCAGTCTATTCCACTAATGTATATTTTGAATTTCATGGCTTATTTACTTTACTTTTTTGGCACCAACTCCACAGTGCATGCCAATACAATATTTGTTTAAATGCCGTTTTATGCAGCATGCTAGTCAAACGTTTACTTTCAAATTCTTGTACATCCCAAGAGCCTCAGTTGCAAAAATAAAAATAAATAAAAAAAGTGAAGGCGACTGACAGGGGGGACGGACAAAGTTTTACAACTGGCCCCTTCACCTGCGGCTGTAAAAATATAAACACGATAAGCCAGTGAAACGCTCATTTCTATATGCCCAAAGGTGGGCACAGAGGTTTCCAGTGCCCGGAGCTCTATGAAATACGAGGGCATCTATAGGAACGTCCAAGTTTTGGCGGCTCTACCCTGGTGACCCCCGCAC
>NW_009702948.1:7606-13113 GCF_000703405.1 Apaloderma vittatum | reverse complement strand
CTATCAGGGTAAAGCGGTTCAAGACATACATAAAAGCAATAAAAAAATCTGTCCCAGGCTGATCTAAACATAAGATACACTGTCTGAAGATTCAGTCACAGAGTAGCTCCACATTATAAAGAATATGAAAGTACCAGTATGTGGTATACCAGAAAGTATGTGGGCAGATTTCTCTGCTGCAGTAGTGATAAAATCTGATGTCTCTATTTGTGTTTAATTACAGTGTTGACATATTATTCATTTTGATTTTATCATGGTGTATATGGCCATTTCTAGTGGTTCCTGTCTGCCCACCTGAAACTTCTTCCGGTTTTTAGTTTTGTTTGTTATTGGTTCCAAGGATGAATATCACACTCTTATATGTGCTGTCTTTAAGAAAACCTTGGATATGTTTATTATTTTTTCCAAACATTTCTGGATTTCTAGTCTTCTATTATTGTAGTTATTGTTGGAACTTAAAATAAAGACTATTCCATACCAGTATGTGATATATTGATCCAATAAAAAGAAGTAATCTGCAATAAATCAATTTAATGAATGCTAGATACTAGTTGTTATTAGGCATAGTTCAAAGTCTCTCAAGGGTATGCAATGATATTACACTTTGTAAGCAACGTGAATGTTACTCTGGATCTGTCACTGCATTTTGATCTACCTTCTGCCTTCTGCCCTGCTACATTCGCTGTGTATCTGACTTCTGCTATAAAGGGACTGTTCATGCTCATTTATCTTCCATTATTAACCTGAGAATTTAATGATTTAGAAAACTTGCTTAATTACTGTTCCTTCATTGCCTCCTCCATTCATTATAGTAACATAATGATAAACAGCACGTTATATAGCCTGCATTTATAGTTATGAGGGTATTGAAGCTGTGTAATTCAATATGGTGGATTTTAATGATTTATAACGTGTGTGATAATTAGATTAAATCAATTTTTGTAATATTTAAGCCAAGGGGGAAACAATATCTGTGCTTCTCATATAACACTAAACTGACACAGAGCAGCACCACCAAAAGGTAATCATGTCCTCAGATGTGTAGAAGTCTCTATGAAATTGGAAGAAAATTTTAAGTGTAAATTTAAGTTACAATGATGCATGTAGGAGGCGAGAAAAAGACATTTGATAATCATATTTATATCAAGGTAATTGATGGGCTTACTAAAACTAGATCTCTAACTTTTTCCTGGGTGAGGGGGGGCAGAAAATGTGAATATCCAATGGCAGCTGATTAAAAGCCATCAAAGACTTGAAACAAAGATCCTACTTAAGGTCCTCTTACGTGTTCGTCTCATTGTGATCCCTCCGTTAGACAGGATGCAGCTTTCTAGACACCAGCTCTTCTTGGCTGGTGACATGAAGAGGGTCTTGAGCCCACTGATTACTCCCCAGGGATGAGTGAAGCAATAGCACTGGATCCTATGTCTAGATTGACTTATCAATCTGTAATGTGCTTGAACAGAAAAACTGGACATGTGGTAGGAGTATAAAGCAGCTTATTTTGGGGTTACATACTCATGTAATCCTCTTGTGGAGACTGACAGCAAATGACAGAGCAGGATTATGTGTGCCTCTTTCACCCCAGTATTTAGTTGAGACACTTGTGTATACAGTGGTCTGGGTAAACAGAATACGTGTTAGGGTTAATACTTTGGACTTAGCTTAGATTAAGCATTTCTAAAATTTTGGAGTTCAGGTACTATTGGCAAGGGATGCACTTAAGAATGAGATAATTTTTGTTTTATAACAAATTAGATTATTAAAAGAAAAAGGGTGAAGTAACTTTTGACTAGAAACACAGTTCATCTACTTCATGGCAAACCTCTGTGCTGTAACCAAGGAATTGACAGTTACAGGCCTATGCAACAGCAGTAACATCATGATCATACCAACAAAGTGTGCGGCAAGGGTGAAGACAACACAGGCTGTAGATTGCTTGTGTTCTGCAGTGAGAGCAATCATAGTAATACCTGGAGCACAACACGCTCCTTCTGATTCTGCTGCCGTTACCTTGTTTATGCCTTCATGGATTTTTGTCACCGCTCGAACCGAACGTTACCTTCTAGACAGAGAGATTCCTTGCTGACTTCATCTACTTAAAAACCCAATCTGTTTGGTCTGAAAATTCTGTTGTGGAAGTTCTTTCCTGTTCCTGGGACATACCAGGAGAATTATTTTCATGAAACAGAAGAAATCTGACCTCAGATTTTCTGTGTTTGCTTGCTTGTGGATGTTTTTGGGTTTGTTTTTGTTTGTTTTTGTTTGTGTTTCTGTTTTTTTTTGTTTTTGTTGCTGTTTTTGTTTTTGTTTTTGAATATGCTAATATTCAAATCTTCTTACCCATACTGAAAATATATTGCATTTGTGTGGTAGTCCTCTGATTTGCCTAGAGATTAAACAAGGTAAAAAAAAAATCCATCAGGCTGGTAAAATACATTATTCTCTTCTGATACATGATCTACATTATATATCAACACCCATTCAAATCTCGCTAGACAGTCTTAGTATGAAACCTTGAGCTTTAAGATAGAGCATTTACCACATTTTTCAAAATTAGCTTTCTGAAAATACAGGTGTATTGTTTTACTCTCTACTGTCTTTTCTCCCCAAATTGTTTTGGATTTTTCTTGAACTCTAGTAATATTCAAGCCCCAAGAGAGTCAACGTATCATACTATCTCAATGAAAGATCCACATTTAGCACTGAAGTAGTTTATTGAGTGTAATTTTGTGGTTGCAGATATATTTTTACATTGCATCCACATCCTATACATTGTTAAACATATTTAATTAAATGATTCTCCTTAAGTGATGACATTTCAATAGAAGCATTTGATTTGGTCAAGAGAAGAGGAATTTATATTTCACCTTTGCCACACTAAAAAAATAAAATCAAGCTAAATATTAGTGAAAGAAACCACAGTTCAATTCTACTTAATTTAACAGAACATCTCCAGCTCTTTTTATCACAACTACATGAGGAACGAGCTGCGGAGATTGTATTTACTGTGAGAGACCCGAACAAAAATAGGAAAATTCGTCTCACGTTTTCATTATTATTTTAGTGCAAGGCTTTCTTAAATAAACAGAGAGTTTGTGAAGTACTTTAAAATGTGCCCCTGGTAAAAGGTTGTTTGAAGTTTTTTTGCAAATGTCAGGTAAACAAGAAGTGATTTACTCTTATCCACAACAAGACACAGCTCCTTTAGTTCACTCTTGTGGCGGGGATCTTAAAAAACCTCCTTGATTGAAAGTTGTTTTTCTCCTTCACAGATTCTCACAAAACCAACACATTGTGTAAAAGAAGTATTTAGCGGAATTAGATGAACTAGTGTTATCTGGATTTGAAATATATAAAGTCATGAATTATGGAAAAATTTCTCAATAGATCTCATAACACAAGAATCAAATTAAGGTACTAAATAACTTGATTAAGCAGCAGGTTTAAAGCCTGCTAAGCAAAGCAGATTTTTGATAATGAATAATTAATCTTTGGAACACATTGCCACAGGACACTGTGGAAGCCAAAAGTTTAATACATTTTAAAAAAAAAAGATTAAATCATCTAATGAAATAAATATCTACCAGGGCCCAGGAAGTGTAAGAATGTGCATGAGATCTTCAGTACGTAAACACATTTTTTCAGAATATAAGTATTTATTATGGAAACATGACTGTGCTCTTACAGCTACTGACAGGAGTATTAATACTTGAGCTTTGATTTTATCGAGCATTGCTGTTGGGTTTCTTTGTTGTTGTTGTTTCTTTTTGTTTGTTTTTTTTCTCCATAGTGGAAAAAATAGTCAATATTATCTCATCTAGGTACTTCCTATACACCTCCAGAATAACCATAAACCAGTATTTCTCATGTAACTGACTATTTAATTTTCCTTTCTCCGTTCTTCAGCTTCAAGATCAAGCTTATTGTTTATAGCCAAATTCCTTATGAATCGCTTATTTTGTGTTCCTATTGAAGTTTAACAGGTGAGTAATATAGGTAGCAATCTCCTTATTACTTTTAATTATGAATTTTCAGGTAACAACAGAGTTTGATTTGTTCTTATTTTTGATGGACATAAACATTTTTGTAAAGAAAGGTAAAATTAAAGAAGGATACAAAATACAAAGATTCTCTTTTCAATAAAAATCACTGGTGAGGGCATTACTACACTGTAGAATATTTTTCAGATGCACAACTCAGGGAAAACACTGTTCATAGGTTTTGATTGTTCTCTAACTTACAGCTCACCTGTGTCTGTGATCAGTGTAACTATCAAGGAAAATTGCTGTAGTTATCTAAGGAAATGTTCCTTTAAATTTGACTCTGAAGGATTCACCCAGCAATAGTGTGTAACCTGTTGGAAAATACACACTGAAAAAGTCTGTAGGAACAGAAGATACAGAGAACATGAAATGGATCGTGGTAGCTTCTTCTTCTTCGGGAGCTTAATGAATATTAACTCTTAATTAATATTGACTTTTAATACAAGTGATTTAAACAAACAAACAAACAGACTGTTTGTATATGCCACCTTTCTTCTTTTTTCCCTAAGCATTTCCCCAGAATTTAAACAGCCCACTTTTGATATTTCTCTTTCTCCGTCAATCAGGAGAAAATGTAAACAAACACTCATGAATAGCTGAACTTCTTAAGTCTCTAACACTATGTATTGTTTTATCAGCAATGCTTCTGGAAGGTGAAAGTGTAATTTTCAGTTAATAAAACCATGAAGATGCAGCTTGAAATGTCATGCATAGGATGTTAATTCTTTTAAGGCAGTAGAGATAGCCGGGGATTTGATTGCACTGAGACATTCATTCAAGAAGTTATTTAAGTCTATGGTTTTCAAGAGAACATCCGATAGTAATCAAAATATTAAACACACTCTTAAGCATTTTACTTGATCATATGCTGGGAAAATTTGTAGGACATCTGATTTCAAATGTCTCATGCTACTGGTGGATGAAAAAATGGACATGATGCAGCATTGTGTGCCCACGGCCCAGAAAGCCAGTTCCATCTTGGGCTGCATCAAAAGAAGCATGGCGAGCAGGTGGAGAGAGCTGATTCCCTCCCTGTACTCTGCTCTAGAATCATAGAATTATAGAATCATAAAATAATAAGATCATTAAGGTTGGAAAAGACTTCTACAACCATCTCATCCAATCATCTACCCAACACTATCATAACCACTAAGCCATGTTCCAAAGTGACACATCTACATATTTTTGTGAACACTTACAGGGATGGTGACTCCATAACTTCCCTGGGCAGCATTTTTCAATGTCTCACCACTGTTTCAGTAAAGAATTTTTTCCTAATATCCAATCTAAACCTCCCCTGCTGCCACCTGAGGCCATTTCTTCTCATCCTATCACTTGTTTATTGGGACAAGAGAACAACACTCATCTCACTATAACCTCATTTCAGGTAGCTGTAGAGAGCAATAATGTCTTGTATTGGGTTTGCTTGGCTGGATTTCAGTGGGGGGGGGGGGGGGGGGG
>NW_009702948.1:0-7575 GCF_000703405.1 Apaloderma vittatum | reverse complement strand
GGGGGGGCTGTAGGAGTGGTTCTACAAGTAGCTGCTAGAAGTTTCCCGTAAGTCTGACAGAGCCAATGCCAGCCGGCTCCAAAGACAGACCCTCTGCTGGCCAAGGCTGAGCCCGTCAGTAATGATAGGATAGGAACACCTCTGCTAAAACACATTTAAGAAATGAGGAAAAAAGAACTACACTCACCACAAAGCAACTGTCAGATAGAGAAAGGAGTAAGTGTGAAGACACCAAGGTCAGTGAAGAAAAAGGAGGGGACGATGTGCTGCAGACACTGGAGCAGAAATTCTCCTGGATCATGGTAAAGACCATGGTGAGACAGACTGTGTCCCTACAACCTACAGAGGTGACGGGGTGTGGATGTCCACCTGCAGCCCGTTGAGAACAACACACTGGAGTGGGTGGATTTCTGAAGGGGGTTTGACCCAATGGGAAAGCCACGGTGGAGCAGGCTCCTGCCAGAGCCTGTAGACTGTGGAAAGAGAAGCCCACTCCAGAGCAGGCTGGCTGGCAGGACTTTTGTGATGCTGCAGGGAACATGTGCTGGAGTGAGTCCCTGAAAGACTACACCCCATGGAGACATTCACTTTGGGACAGTTTGTTTAGAACTGTCTCTCGTGAGAGGACTTACGTTGGAGAAACGTGTGTGAAAATAATCTCCCGTGACTGAGACCTCACAATGGCCCAGGGGAGGAATGAGGAGTCCTTCCTCAGAGGAAGAAGGAGCAGTGGAGACAACATCAGATGAACTGACAACAACCCCCATTCTCTGTCCTGTGCCACTCAAGGGGAGGAGGAGGATAAATTGGGAATGATTTTAATCCTTGGAAGAAGGGAGGGATGAGAGGAAGGTGGTTTGTTTTTTTTAATCTTTAAATTTTTTTTTGTTTCTCACTAATCTTCTCTGATTTGTTCTTTAATGAATCTAACTAACTTCCCCCAAATTGAGTCTGTTTTGCCCAGGATGGTAGATTGCAGTAATCTACCAGTTCTTGTCTCAAACCATGGGCCCTTTATATTTTCTTCCCTTGTCTAGCAGAAAAACCAGGGACAAAACACTACAGATACATAACTAGTATTATACTGTTTTCTGAGAAATAGAAGTGTAAGTCAGTATTTCTTAAGTAAACACGGTTTAAGCAGTTAACACTGACATAATGGATGGGTTTTCAATGCTACTAAACATGAAGCCTTATGAATTAAGTATGAAAAATTGTCCTGTTCTATTAAAGACTGTCCCACACTTCCCATAACTTTATCAAATTTGATTTCTTCTGCAGTCTTATCATAATTTGTCAAATGTTATCCATGAGACATTGCTCTAAACATTTCAGTGTGAACTCATATTCCTTCTAGTAGAATTTAGTTTCGTAATATTGTCATTGGAGTACACATAAACATAACATTCTTGTAGAGAACTTTGTGGGATCAATTGATAACAGTAATGAAGTACTGTGGCTGGTATAATTGGACACATTAGCTAAAGTAACAGTTTTGAGTTTTAATCTTGCAGCTATGCCTGATGTGTCATGATCTGTGATAATAGAGATCCAATAATACTGTCATGTGAAGCTTCTGAAAGTAAAGGTTTTATAACATACTTTCTCACATGTACTTAAAATCTGTAGGGTTTGGCATAACTAGAACAGAGTCTATTGTAGGAACTAATTCTTATCTTTAAACCATTAAAACATTTTGAAATGGATCATCAAAGCAAGAACAACTCAACAAAATGAAAGCAATAGTAAAGCATTCCTTATCAACCAAAAATGTGGCAGAATTTAAAGCTAATGGAGTGACACTGCAAAATCCTTTGTTGGTGGTCAGTTAATCATATTGAGTGATACATACAACATCAGTGTGACTCCTCAGGAAGTCCAGCACTGACAGGGTTTGTTCATATGGAACTACTGTCTCAGACATGTAAACTCTATTGACATCTTTATTTCTGGTATAAATAAGGATATCAGCCATAGAAATTAGGTGTGCAATTAAAAGGTGAACAAGTACAAATTTTCTTGATAAAGACAATGGCCTGTTCACCATCTTTATACTACCTTGACTGTAAAACTCCACCGAGATAGGAGCTTATCAACATGGCCCCTTTAGCATTGATAAACAATCCGAGAAGTTACTGTTTTTTAAATACTTATTAAAATACTGAAGAACACATTGGAGACATAATCAGAAGCAAGCCAATATACTGTGATTTCGTATGACTGTGAGATTAAGGCACTTTTGCCTAAACTTTAGTTCTATCTTCAAGGCAACCATACTGGCTAAAACATTGCCAAACTGCTTAGGCCTCAAAAACTAATCGTTCTCATGGCATTTGATGTGGGATAATTATCTAAAATTACTTTATTGCTTACATAGCATTGTTCACATATTGGAACACTGAGAACACTGGAGGACAGTATGCGGCTGGTCTGTGAAGAGTTCTCCCAGCAAAGGTTTCCATAACAAACTTAGAGGTTGATATCATCAAGGAAGCTTGATTCTCTGTCCCTAGGAGAAAATCCCGTGGAGCATTGTGGAAATACCACAGTCAAGCTCTGTGAACACAAAGGCACCTGGAGACGTCAAGGAGCCAGTTGACTGCACATTTATTATCCTGGGCAAAGAGTCTGTCATCTCTTGATAGATGCCATCCTTTGGGTGAACTATGCTCATTATAATCTCATTATAATACCAAAACACATCTCTATCCCAAAAGCTACCTGCCTCCGAGGTGCGGCCACCCCTCACTGAGCTTGCACATTGAATTTTTATACTGTTTACCTTTAAATGCAAAAAGAGGAAAATTTAAACCAATCACAATAAAGATATGCATGACTAGAACCACTCAAGATCCACCTGAAACGTAAATAATGATATAAAAAAAGTCCCAAAAGGGAGGGATTTTGGGGAAGATACCACCATCATAAGGGAAGATAAAAACATGGACCACCTCTGGCTCCTGGGATCAGCTGACGGGCTGAGCCTCTCTTCCCCCCATAGAGACGCCTTTGGGTAAGACCCCAATGCTTGGTCTGACCAAGTGCTGCCCCAGGATACTTAGGAAATTTTTATGGAGTTGCTCATAATCAATACATTTGCATTTTTTGAAAGTGCTTTGCAGACAATCACTATCACTGGCAATCAAAATGAATTTGTGTGTTTTCTGCCTAAATAAATTATGTTTGATTCCGACCTGGCCGTGTGAGTCCCTGTTGATTTGATTTTGATCTGGCCATGTGAATGCCTGTTGAGCCCTTCCAGGGGTGCCTCCAAATAGATTCCAATCTTGCCATGAGAATCCCTGTTGATAATGCCAGGGATGCTGCCAGATCAAAGGCAATTGGGAGCGTTGCATTAGTAATGATGAATTGGGCATCATTCAGAACCTAAACCTAGCTGCCCCCAGCCCCTTTGATATCGGAGGACAAGCTGGAACGCAAGGGGATTTAGCTTCCGCCAAACTGATTCCAGACTTTTTTGCCACAGCAATTGTTGACTTTTTTTTTTTTTTTGAAGGAATTGGTGCCTCTTCTTTTTCTGCAACAATGACATTACAAAAACTTCAGAACAGACATATAAAAACTGAGAAACTTTCTCTTGCTAGCTATGCTGTTTCTAAAAATGATTCCCTCTGTCCTCTCTTGTAGTTAAGGAAATTTATTGTCATATAGACAAGACAGGATCATTACCTGGAGGCCACTTTCAGACACAAAACCAGATTTTTATTTTGCTTTTGTAACATATGTCAAATTCCATTTCTGTTTTAATTTTTCTTCCTGGTCAAAAAGCACTTGGAATGAAGAAAGATTATGAGGATATCAGAGATTCCAATGTCTTTTACTTGTATGTGAATTAATGAATACTAATTCCAAGTTCTTTGAAACGTTTTTATGAACAACTAACAACCAACTAATAAAGAACATTTTTGTCTATGAAAAGACATTCCCTTATAGCAGTCTTCTGCTTATTTAAAATATTAGAGCACATAAGAGGATCCTGGTCAACAACAATTTTATGTCTGAGTATGTGTCTCTGTGTGCATATCTGCATCTCATGGAATTCTAAAAATCATTTAAACTTAAGGAAAAAAAAATCCCTGAAGTTAGGAAGTTTTTTATTTTGTGAGTATAACACTATATATTTTTATTTTTTTTTTATATGGAGGTAGTAGAAAAAATGTGTCAACTGTTGATGGACTCTTCCAGTGTGGGAACTGGGGACAACTGATGGAAATTATAGCAGCCAGGCAAAAAGCAACAACCACGTAAGGTGACTCAACACGCAATGGGCAACAGACCTACCGAACTCTTTGTCAAAAAAGGATGTAGGTGCAACATGTTTACATGGTGTGAGAGAGTAAAGGAAGGATGTCTCAAAGAGAGGTGTCTCAAACAGACGGGGTCCTTATCTTATTTTGCCACTTGTATGTAATGCTTAAAGAAGATTGTGTATAAGAAACCACAAAGATGGGAAAAGACCCTGCAGTTTTGGATGGTCCATTGACCACAGAAAATGCCAAGGATGGGAAAGCCCTGCAGTGGTGAACTCTCTATTGTCCTCAGGAAACCCCAAAGATGGGAACAGACCCCTGCAATGATGGGCTGTTTCCTTTGTATGTTGTTAACTTCACAGTTTTATTCCTACAGCTGTCTGACCATAAACTGACCAATGGAACAATGAGATAAAGTCAAACTGTGCACACTCAAGGAAAGGTGAAACTATGGTCAGGCAAGTTTTGACAAACAACAACTTGAACTAAGTTACAATCCAAAGTGAGCACAGAGGTGTCCACACAGGTTCAGAGGGAAACTGGGAAAAAATTTAGAAATGAAACCAGACCTCACTGATGAAGTCCCTATGTTAAAAATAAGGGGAGGGAAACAAAAAAAGGAAAAAATCTTTTGAGACACACATACATGATATGTTCTTTCCTTTCGTAAATATTTGCATAAGATTGCTGTCAAAGATGGGCCATTTTCTAAAGGCACCAGTTGACCTGAACCAGAATGGCTGTTCTTCTGTCATTGCATGAAATTATGAAAATATGCCCTGAGGTTTCAGCACATCCTGAGGAGATCATTTTCTCCTGAATATCAAAGAAGGTGATCTAAAAGGTTGTGCCTAGAGGATTCTTCAACATCCATTTAATCTCTCCCTTTGAACAAGAGAATTGCCATACTAGCACCGACATGGAGAATATCTGTTGTTAATTCAAATTTATTTTTCTTAGGTTTTCTATTTACTTCTTTTTACAAGACACACCTTACACAACTGACACATGCAGAAAAGCTAAAGCAATCTTACATATGTGGAATGCATGTGAATGACTCTTCCAGAGAAATATGTATAAACTTGTCACACTCAAAGTGACATTTCATCCTGAATATCATAAACTTTTGAGCATCTCAGCTGCTTTCTGCACTTGCACGGGTTTAAGTCCTGTGCTTTATTTTTTTTAGTCTTATTGACTAAAGGGCACTTTTATGGCCACAGACAAGCAGAGCGATAGCTTATAAAAGTAAGTGTGCCTATAAGTCACAGGGAACCTGCACCTGCCAAGACAGAAACTTCTGTAGGTCAAGCTCTAAAGCCTCTTTTGTTCTTAAAAACTTCCTGGTTGGCTTTGATGTTTTATTTTAGGGGAATAGCAGCACATAACAGTTTAAGTAAAAGAAACTAGATCTTTAATGGGCCAGGTTCAAGAACAATTCATATGAAGTGAGAGCTGTGGTACTTACAAATGTCTCCTTCCAGCAAACTACAGTCATCCCTTCAGGTTTCATGTACATTATGACATCAGTGACGAGTCACGAGTTTAATAAGAAAATGGAAAAACAGCAGAGAGTGTTACACACTCTTAAAATAGTTGTGTTTTTTCTTGAGAGATAAGATACAGTCAACTGTTCCATACTCTTCCTTGCATGTTACCATTTCCAGAGTCAAATTGTAGATTGCACTATAGTTTGGATTCCATTAAGATATGTAATAGCTATTTAATATATAGTCTTAGAAATATATCCTGACAGCTTGACAAAGGCATCAGAATGAATTTCCCCTTTCTAGCTTGCTCCATGCAAAGCAAGAACATTCTGTGCAAACAACTAGTATTTTGTAATTCCTTTAAGCTTAAAAAACTTCTGTATATGCTTTGGGCTGTTTACATATTACTGTTTTATAAGCTGCTGGTCTCCACGGAAATTTTTTGCAAGAGCTAAAAAATCTTCTCTTTATTTAGGCATCAGGTAAGTTTTTTAGGAGACCACACGCCTGTAGCAAATATTCACAGGAAATAGCCTTCAGTTACGGACACACACACACACCTTAATATTGACTACAGCACACCTGTGTTCTTCCAAATTATAATATTTCCAAGTCATTTAATGCCGTAATGATAGAGTTAAATATATGTTGGTGGGATTTTTAAAAAAATATCTTTTTTTTATTTTTGTTATTGTAAGATATATTCTTATTAAGAATTATCAAAAGCCTGAAATCTGTCCAAGAAATCAGAGTTAACTTCCTGACATGGTTTGAAATTCAGGGTAGTTTCTCAAAAAGTTTTATAGCCTAGTCTCAGGAGATAATTTATGGCAGTTGTTTTCAACCCAAGCACTGTCTATCTCATGTCAAGATGTTTGATAAATTTTTGTTTCCGAGAGAAATATAATCGCTATGACATTCAGCCCATATCTCTAGTTAAAGCCCTAAACTACTTAAACAAACAAACTTCTCTCTCTATGCTTTCTGCATCCAAGGAGATAGATAAATGAGGAAATGCAAGCCTGAATGATTAGCTACCTATTTAATGAGACTTTTTTATTCAAGAGTATAAAAAATGGACCTGTGGAAGCTGTAATACACCTGGAGATTGTTCAACTGACCTCGCATTTATTGAGGTCAATCATTTTCATACACCATGGAATACACATTTGTGTTATAACACAAACATTACTTTCAAAGAAAAATACTACATGAAATTAGCATATGTTTCAAGTCTAGACAATATCTATATGTGAAATTCCTATGTCTCTTAAGTACTGTTAAAATATTGACTAAGTATTGCAGAGTGTACAACAGCAACTAGCACATAACAACTGCACAGTTTGCTTGGCAAAGTAATGGTCGAGAGTACCAACAGACTGTTGCTTCATAGTAACTAGAGTCTCACACAGAATTGCAGCATTTTTACACATTACAGGGGCATATGAACATACAGACAGACGGTTCTGCACAAAGAATTTTGATCTCATAAAATTCTGAATATCAATAAATGTGGGGTTTAAAATTCAGAAACATAAAAAGAAATAGGGGACAATTTTTTTTTGTGCCTGGAAGATGAAGCTGGACTTTATAAAACACATCTAAATAAGCAGGGTAGCTAGTTCCTAGGATTTTCAAATTAAGTTGGTTGTTTTGGTTTGGTTTTTTCAACATCTGATTCTGGTTATTGATTGATGTTAAGTTAGGGAACACAGAACTATGTTTTGATCAAATTTATTTTTTACTTTATTTGACAATTCTTCTCCTTTTAAATTCCATAAATCCTCTGTCGTGGGTTAGGGCTGGGCCGGCCT
>NW_009702947.1:2851-3128 GCF_000703405.1 Apaloderma vittatum | reverse complement strand
GGGGCAGTACTGGGATGCAGGAGCAATATTGCGATGCAGGAGAAATACCGGGGTGCAGGGTCAGAACTGGGGTGTAGGGGCAGTACTGGGGCACCGGGGCCATTGGAGCAGCGAGACAGGCAGTGCTGTGGCGCCGTGGTGAAGAGACGGTGGCACGTTCGAGGCTGTGGCCCCGTACTTTGGGTTTCGGGCTGGGGCAGCTGCTTGGTGGGAAATCAGCAGCAGGATCCCTGAGCTGCCGGCATGGGTCCCGGCACCAGACCGAGGCGGGGATCTG
>NW_009702947.1:0-2672 GCF_000703405.1 Apaloderma vittatum | reverse complement strand
GTGAAATAAAAGACTCGAGCGCAGTGGCTGTCGTGGCGCCTCCCCCCACCTCCAGGGCCAGGGCAAGATGGAGGGGAGCATCGATGTCCCTGGGGACCACTCCTTGGAATGGCTCAATGGGGACCTTGGGGGTGGCTCCACGGAGATCTTGGGGGACAAGTCCAGGGACATCCATGGGGACCACTGGTTGGGGATGTTATAAATGCTCAGAGTCCAATAGGTTAATTTACAGGGTCACAGAATCACACAGTCAAGGAAACAGAGGGTCACATTATCACAAGGTCACAGGATCACAGAATCATAGAGTAACAGAGTCACAGAATCACAGAGTGAAAGAATCACAGATTCAGAGAGTCACTGAGTCAGAGAATCACAGAGTCACAGAATCACAGTTTCAAGGAATCACAGAATAATGGATTCACAGAGTCACAAAGTCACTGTGTCACACGATCACAAAGTCACAGAGTCACAGAATGTCAGAGTCACAGTAGCATAGGATCACAGAGTCTGAGAATCACAGAGTCACAGAGTGACAGAGTAACACAATCACAAAATCACAGGGTCACAGATTGACAAAGTCATGGAATCACAGAATCACAGAATCACAGAGTCACAGAATCACAGAATCTCAGAGCCACAGAGTCACAGAATCAGAGTGTCACAGAGTCACAGTGTCAGAGAATCACGAAATCACAAAATCACGGATTCACAGGGACACAGAGGAACACCATCACATTTTCAAAGAATCACAAGGTCACAGAATCACAGAGTCACAGAGTCACACGGTCACAGAGTAAACGTGTCACAGAATCACAGAGTCACAGGGTCACAGAATCACAGAGTCACAGTGTCACAGAGTAACAGAATCACAGAGTCACAGACTCAGAGAGTCAGAGAGTCACAGAGTCACAGAATCACAGGGTTACAGAGTCACAGAATCACAGAATCACAGGGTCACAGGATCACAGAGTCACAGTATCACAGGGTCACAGAATCAGAGAATCACAGCGTCACAGAATCATAGGGTCACAAAATCACTGGGTCACAGAATCTCAGAGTGACAGAATCACAGAATGATAGAATCACAGAGTCACAGAATCACAGAATCATGGAAACACAGACTCACAGAATCACAGAATCACAGAATCACAGAGTCACAGAATCACAGAATCACAGAATCACAGAGTCATAGTCACAGAATCTCAGAAACAGAGCGTCCCAGAATCATAGAGTCACAGAATCACAGCCTCACAGAGTCAGAGAATCACAGATTCACAGAATCATAGTGTCAACAAATCACAGAATCACAGCGTCACAGAGTCATAGAATCACAGAATTACAGGGTCACAGAATCACTGGGTCACAGAATCACAGAGTCAGAGATTTACGGAAACACAGAGTCACAGAATAACAGAATCACAGAATCACAGGGTCACAGATTAACAGAGACAGAGAATCACAGAATCCCAGTTTCAAGGAATCACAGAGTAACGGTGTCACAGAGTCACAGAGTCAGAATGTCACAGAATCACAGAATCTCAGAGTCACATAGTCACAGAATCACAGAATCACATGGTCACAGAATCACAAAATCACAGAGTCACAGAATCACAGGTTCACAGAGTCACAGAGTCACAGGTTCACAGAATCAGAGAATCACAGAGTCAGAGAATCAGTTAATCACAGAGTCACAGAATCACAGAGTCACAGAATCACAGGGTCACAGAGTCACAGAGTCACAGAATCACGGAATCACAGAGTGACAGAATCACAGAGTCACAGAGTCAGAGAGTCACAGAATCACAGAGTTAGAGAGTCACAGAATAAGAGAATCACAGAATCATAGAATTACAGAATCCCAGAATCACAGAATCACAGTGTCACAGGATCACAGAGTGACAGAATCACAGTGTCACAGGATCACAGAGTCAAAAAATCACAGACTCACAGAATCACAGAATCACAGGGTCACAGAGTCGCAGAGTGACAGAATCACAGTCAGACAGTCACAGAGTCAAAGAATCACAGAGTGATAGAATCAGAGTTTCAAGGAATCACAGAGTAACAGATTCACAGAGTCACAGAATCTCAGAGTCACAGAATCACAGAATCACAGGATCACAGAGGCACAGAGTCACAGAATCACAGGGTCACAGAATCACAGAGTGACAGAATCACAGTGTCACAGGGTCACAAAATCACGGAATCACAGAGTGACAGAATCACAGAATCACGGAGTCACAGAATCACAGAATCACAATATCACAGTGTCAAGGTATCACAGAGTAACAGAATCACAGAGTCACTGTGTCACAGAATCACAGAGTTAGAGAGTCACAGAATAACAGAATCACAGAATCAGAGAATTATAGAATCCCAGAATCACAGGGTCACAGAATCACAAAGTCACAGAAACACAGAGTCACAGAATCACAGAATCACAGGGTCATAGAATTACAGGGTCACGAATCACAGAGTGACACAATCTCAGAATCTCAGAATCACAGAGTCGTAGAATCACAGACTCACAAAATCACAGACTCACAAAATCACAGACTCACAGAATCCCTGAATCACAGAGTCACGCAATCACAGAGTCACATAGTCACAGAGTCACAGAGTCGCCTGTGCACGGGGGAACCTGTTGTATGAGCACTCCTGGTGAGAGCTGC
>NW_009702946.1:37049-53491 GCF_000703405.1 Apaloderma vittatum | reverse complement strand
CCCGAACATTCTGTGATTCTGTGACTTTGAGGTTCCTTCCAACACAAACCTATGATTCTATGATTCTATGATTCTATGAAATTTGCTTCCTTGTAGTCTGCATTAGACTGTAATAGCATTGAATGTGTGAACAACAAACTGTGATACAATGCAAACTCATGTAAACACAGTTTATAATCTCTGTGTGCCTTCAGTTTTTGTGGGTTTGTGCACGTTTTGAATCAGAAAACCACAACTTGGTGGAGCCATGGTCTCTCAGGGAACTAACATTTTCAGTGTCATTGAGGAGAGTATCAGGAAAGTGCCACCCAGCCAGTGATGAAGAAATAGTACAAATTACTGTGTCTCCATAATGGAGGTTGAATATCAAACAGCAACATTAGGTTCTGTTTCTGTAGGCTCAGAAGGAACTGTCTGAAAAGTCTGACTACTGTTTCCTCCAGAAATACATAATATGAAAGCAAGCTGGATTATAAAAAACTGTGGGATATATTAGGACTAAGCCAGAAGAGCAGGTCTTAAGGGTTACAAATTGCTTCCAGAGAGCAGAGGAAGATTAGAATCCATTATAGAGCAACTTCTGAGAATCACATGAAGAGCTTATAACCCTTAATTCTATCAGACGTTGCTAATATGAATCTGCAACTCAAATCTAGGGAGCTTCTGATGAAAGAGAGACCAAGACAGTTCACCCAGCAGGCTGCAAAGGAATCCATAGGTGCTATCTCTCACAGGTATCTGTTTTCAGCGTTTGGAGACACAAAAAAAATCAGGTTTACAGCTCCAGGACCACATTGCAAGCAGCTGTGCCAGCAGCCTCAGCCTGGAGTCTTCAGAGGTGCAAGGCTTTCTGTTAAAAAGTTTGCAAAATAGTAGGAACATTTGGGACTGAGTTTCCAGCCATACAGAGGTAGTTTGGATACCCACAGGACTACCATGGAATTGGTCCAAATTCAGCTTCTGAGTTATGAGGCTCCTGTGTGGAGCTCTATTAGTCTTCCAAGGCTAATCCAGATGCCATGACTGAGCTGGAAATTTCTGAGTTTGACTTAAATTACATTCTTTACATTTTTTTAATGGAATTTCTTTTTTTAATCCTCTTTTCTGTAGAAAATTTGAAACAACTGTTTTCTTCTTGTTTTGTTTCTTCTTTTCCCCACAGAAAAAGAACAGATTTCCTTTTCAGAGTTCCCTTTAAGAGAGGAAACGTAAACATTTAAACTGCCCTACATTCGCAAATTTATTTTATACATCATCTCTGGATTTATTTTTGCCTTCCTTGGTTTTGTTTTGTTGTTTTAGTGGTTTTTTTTTCTTTCATTCTCAGTTACAAAAGTGGCTGAGATGAAAGCAATAGTCACAGTCTGTTGATTTCCTCTGACTTCTGTTTTCATGCATGTCAGTGAAGGTAACTGTTTCCATGGCACAAAAGAGCATTACTCAATATTCAGCACATTTGCTTATGTATTAGAATGACTCTGAGGTATCTCAGTCATCTACCCTCTGCAACAGAGGGCCACATGAGATATCATAGTGTGACTGAAATGGAGCTGGGTATTTAAGTCTGGGTAACTGAATCCTGAACCAGATCATCCTGCTGCAAAGTCAGAGATGCTCTGACACAGATTCCATCATCACCTCAGCTCGACACCCAGATATGGCTCAGTCATCAGACCTGAGCCCTCGTATTTTTTTTATTAGAGAATGCTGATATATTTTCAATGTCTATGCTTGTGGTACCTGAATAAAGCTGGTTTTGGCCTTTGTCACTTTTATTTCACAGTAGTGATCAAAATAGCATACTGTAAATGCTTGGGATCCTTTCCTCCTGCAGGCAGTAAGAGATTTGCAATTAACTTTAGCAGAACCATTTATGGGTGCCACGTTTAATTAACACATAATTCAAAGTGTCTAATAGGATTGATGTGTATCTGAATTAAAACGGCAAATAAAATGGTGCTAAGGGATAGAAACAGAGAATGGACTTTAAATCTCATTTCAGGACTTGAGCACGAATGGCAGGAAATACCATGGGTTTCACAGACACGGAAGAACTTGGCATGAGATAAAAGGCTTAAGTCAGGATTCATCCAAGTTCCAGTCTTGCTCAAAGGATGAAAGCATCTGAGATTTATATATTCACAGCATGACTTGCCTGCTCTGTATGTGGTCAACCCATATACAAGGCTTTGAGTGCCTCTGGAGATTGGTTTTTAGAGGACATGAGAATGTTCGACAGAAAATGTTCTTGGGCAAGCAGTCTCTAGGAGAATTCTGGCCAGTCCACCAGGCTTCTGAGCAGTCAGAAGGGGAAAGGATACCAAACATAGAATATTTAAGACATTTTGTGAGTGCAAGTGGTGCTTTTCCAGATTCACATAATCTTATTTGTAGCTTTCCCTCTGTTAGGATGCGGTGTGAGACAGACTTTCAAGCCCTTTCCTCTGCTGCTAATCTTCCCATGAAAACTGACTCATGGGTTTAGAAAAAATGCTGAAAATAATGACAAGCCAATGAACATTGCTCCCTTCCTTGCCTGTCTGTTCAAGTGAGATGAACTTTTCTCCCCAGTGGGGCTAGGAGGAAGGAAAAAAAAAAAAGAAAATGCCTCTTCTCTGTGTTTTGGAAAGAAGTCACTGCATTCAGCCTCCCTGTTGCCTCTGTAAAGATATTGCCTATAGTGTCAGAGCCAGCCAGGAGCATCATGCTGCTGGAAGAAGTAGTTGTTTCTGATTCTTTGGCTGATAGTCACATTGTCTCTTGCAGAGATGAAATCTTGCTGTCAGGAGAAAACAGCTCTGCCACAAGGGGGTGGGAAGTGGAGAGAGAGAAGAAACTACCTGTCATAGGTCCATGACCTGAATGGAAGCAGGAGCTCCCAGGTGGGACTCAGGGAAGCGAAGACCTGGGACCATCTTACCTCTCTATGTCCCTGAAAGGCTGAAATTCATATTCCTACTTCGTTTGCAATCCTCACTCTGTTCTCTGCTGGTGTCTTTCTTATTAATGTTGGCCTACGATTTCCACTCTCTTTTTCATCTGGAAAACTGCAAAATTACGAGCCCTGGGAACTGATACTTTCAATACACTGCCAGGCCAACAATAAGGTCTTCTTCATGTATGTCACAGGATAGTGTTGTGTTGAGGGTCTGATTTTTTTATGTTGTCTCCCTGATTTCTTGATTACTTAGTGTATGGTACCTAGGCTGGTAAGTAGAGAGGTATTAATATCTAATAGTTAAGCTGACCAGGAACAAGAACCACTCTGTGTTTCACGAAGAGATTGCTAACAACCTTACTGGCAGTCAGCTTTGATTCATACTGATGCAGTATAGGTTTATGTTAGCAAAATTGACCAGGAAAGTGAACATCTCTGTTCTGCACGTCAAAACTTCTGTATGAATAAAAGTGTGCCATCTTTCCTCCTCCTTTTTTCCCCTTCTCCTCCCTTTTCTCCCTCTTCCTCCCTTTTTCCCCTTCCTCTCCTCTGCTTTTCTTCCTTGGTCCTTCCCTCCCTCTTCTCACATTCTCCTCCTCTCATTCTTTCTCTTGATTTCTCTTTCTTTTTTTTTTTCTCTTTTAAAACTAAGAATAAAAACCTTTCTCCAATTTTACCTCAAACACCTTGCTCCTTGTAGAAAATATCTTGAGAGCACAGATTTTATGTAATATGCCATCAGTGCTGGCACTGGAAAAGACAAATGTGATGTCCAGTTTGTTATTCTGGGTTGGGTTGGTTATTATAGCTTGTGTATAGTTATTCTTGTTTAATAAATTTATCTAATAATAAGTGTGAAGGACCAGCAAGTATTGACTAAGGAGGCAAAGGAAAGTCCATCAGTAATGACATTTGTAGCAACAGTATCTGTTGTATGTGCGACACAAATCCTGGAGAAGAATTTTCTGCTCTTCATTACAAAAACAAGAATCTGAGAAGTGAAATGGGTCAGAGGAGAAGAACTACTAAGGGCTTAAGGCTGGTGGTTATTGATATGACTAAACAAGTAGAAAGAAGAAATTAAGACCTTTCTGTGGAGTCACAAAAGTGACAGAAATAGAGCTGTCATTACAGACGTTAGTTAAAGGGGCTCAGTATCTCTTAGCTTTGGAGTTAATAAAGGTAGGAAGCCTATGCAACAAACAGCATGAATTTCATACACCCTGACTTATCCTTAAGGAATTCCTCCTGGATATCAGTGGCATAACATTATCACAGACTGCTGCTATTATCATCTTTAAGAAAATGCATTTCTGTGTCCAAAAACATCTCAGGGAAAAAAAATGTATCATCGACTTCTTACACTATTAAACACATATATGTAAATCACTAATAGTTTTATGTGTTGTCTATGTCCATCTGGAGAAAATATTAGGGCCAGAACTTAATTACTGCATTCATTTTCCAGTAACATGCCTCGAAAAATAAGGATATTAAATACAAGTCTCCTTAGAAAGATGTTAAATAGTAGTTATGAAAGTTTTTAAGCCAGAAAATCCAGGTTTGTCTAGCCAAGAATAACCACTTAATAGAAGGAAGTTCAAAATAATGTAGGGATGTTAATGTCATGCCATTGCTTTTAAGGGATGAGATAATAAATTTATCTAACCTAAAATTGGTTAGGGCTGGGCTGGCCACTAAAAGTGGACAGACGCTCTCTAACCCTGTCTCTCTCCCCAAACAGGAAGGAAAAGGGAATGTGGCAGACAGACGCACGGATTGGAAAAAAAGAAAATTAAAGCAGCTTTGATGAATAAAGAAATAATAAAAATAGTGAACTATATACATATATATAAAACTGATATTGAGCCCGACTCCCACCTCCCAATAGCAATCACCGCTGATGCTGCAGAGCAGGTGGCACCAGGGAATTCCCAGGCTCAGGGGTGGCGAGAGCTGGATACAGGAACAGGATCCAGGAACTCAGGATCGAGATCAAAGGCAAAAGATTGAATGGAGTCCTCCCTGGATGTCAGCCGTTGCAGAAGAGAAAAAAAAACAACAAAGAGATCTGAACCCTCGTGATCCCTCAGTTTTATACTGTGTGTGACGTATATGGAATGGAATACTCTTGTTTGTCACCTGTCCTGACTATTACTCCTTGGAGGTGCAGCCCTTTACTTCCTTGTGACCCCTCTTACTACCCAGCACCCCCAGTGTGGCACGTAAGAGCCAGCAGTGGCCTTGGTAACTGTAGGAATGAGTATCAGCAAGAGCCTTTCTGCATCCCAGTCCCAGGCAGTAACTGTGAACATCAGGTGTCATCACTGCCAGTAGCAGGCACTGTCTGCAAAACAGGCTGTTAACTTCAGAAAGTGCAGCCTTTAAGAAGAGACTGAGCTGAGAAGTAAAAGTCACTGATCAGAACTGGTTCCATTTAGCTCAAACCAGGACAGTCTTGTTGTCAGTCTAATATGAATCTCAGAACTTGAATAACAAGAGTTTAAAAGAATAAAATAAAAATACTAACTAGTATAGAAAATAGATGTCATTAAACTGATTTTTATATGTAAATAGAGACAGTATTGATGATGTAGTGACAGATTTCTGTACTTTTGGCCTAGGACTGCACACTTTTTGCTTAGGAAAGCAGTATGGTGTAACTTTAGTATGGTATATGTCAAGCAAATTAAACATGGGACAAGAGACAGTCCTCTGAATAGATGTGCAAATGGTAAATTAATGCTGAACAGGTTTATTCCTGTGGGACTGCAGAGATGAGCTATTTGGACCATATTATTTGCAATATTTATCAGTGTTCAGGAAGTAAGTGCAGTCTCATAGTTGATACATTTGTTGTTGACTTCAAGGTTAGGAGAGCAGGAAGAAGTCGGATGATGGGTGATTGATAGGAAGTGATCTAGATCACCTGGTAAATAGGGTTCATGTGAATAAGGATTAGAGTAACCTGCCCTTCTGTGGTCTTCTCAGAGTTAGATATGCGAATCTGTTATCCATGGAGAACACTGCACACCTCCAAAATTAGTTTATCTCATCTTGAGAGGACGATGTTGATAACTATTTTCCCTTCACTGATCAGAGAAAGAACAGAGATATTTATCTGGAATGTACAGCAATTACCAGTATCAAACTGGTGAAAGATCTGAGAGGCACTAAAGGATAGGACTGTAAGCACGACTGTACAATGCACTTATTAAGGAGAAAGCTGAGGGGAGACGTTGTCATACATGTAAAGAGAAGTGATGATTAAATACATACATTTTCAGATTGGAAGCAAGGCACTCATTTTTAACAGCAAATGATATTTACTTCTCCAACATTTTAAGGACACTTACTCTAGATCTTGCATAAGGTTTTTGTTTATCTTAAACAAGACTAATCTTCATTAAAACTATCCTCATGCAAAAAGGAAAAATTCATGGAAACTTATGAATTTATAAGTTCAGCTAGATGTTCACAGCACACATTGTTTTGCTCTGCCAGTGACTAACTGTACACATTAATTTCTCTCTGTAAGCATTAATGGTGTAATAAGAGACATACAAGAATGGGAGAGTGAGCAGTACCAAGCACGACTGCTGCAACAAGACATGCTTGAATTGTTTGTTAGAATTTTACTTCACATCATGAAATCAGCTGCAGTTTTTGGTCAGCTTGGCAAAACTGGATATTTAAAACCAATTATTTTTGCATGCACATATTTTCTCCTTGTGTTTTACAAATACAGAGGTATTCTACCATAAACTATGATTTTCTGTTCTGACTACGCATCTCAAAATCAGACTGTTAGCCAAAATTAATATAGCATTCCTACATTTCATTTGGTTGAGATAATTAACAAAGAAATGCAAAATCAATCTAATACTAATCCCTGGGGGACTCCAACCCTACCTGTCTCAGTCCTTTTAGTTCGCCCTGTTGACCTCTCCCTCCTAATCATAGAATCACAGAATCATAGAACAATTCAGGTTGGAAAAGACCCTTGGGCTCATCGAGTCCAACCATTGACCCTACACTACAAGTTCACCCCTAAACCATATCACCCAACACCCCATCTAAACGACACTTGAACACATCCAGGGATGGTGACTCAACCACCTCCCTAGACAGCCTATTAAGGCTCCAAATCTCTTCTCACTCATAAATTTTCCTTGTGAAATAGTTATCTCCCATGGGGTACCAATCCTGCTGATGTGATCCAAAATAACTTTTTGTGCACATCAGGTAAAGTTTTCAGATTCCCAGCAAATGCATCCCCAGAAGGATTTAGACAGTGACACAGGCAGGCGGGGAGGCCCATGGCACTCCCCTGCCTCTTGTCAGTCTTCAGTGAGTTCACCTTTGGGTTTGCCACTCTGCTATGATGGCTACAAGCTTCAGATATGACCACTTCTCATTTTCAGGCAAACTTGGAATTGTAACACAAATTTGATTTTTCTCAGGGAGGACCTGCTTGAGCTGACTCTGGTTCCTTGCCTGGGAAGTAGAGTACTCTTCCACCAGAAATGAGTTTCTTTTGATAGGAAAGTGATTTGCTTCAAAACCAGAAACAAATTACTTCAGCATCTACTAGTGACCTCTATTTGTAAGAACTTACAAATTGAAATAATTTATTCATTATATTCAATAATTTGTGAGCTAGTACCAAAAAAACACCAAGTAAAATTAGTATTTTCTACTCTTCAGTTTAGGTCTGGAAACAAATTAATGCCTAATTAATATTTAAGGGCTACTGGCTACTTTACGTTGGTGAGTGTAAAGGGTATTAAAAATAAGAAATCACCACATATGTACAAATATACAGCTTCCATTTCAAAGTCTCTTTGGAAGGCTGGGTTAGAGTAAAAGGACCCTAGAACGAATTATGCCTGTAGATAAATCAGATAGTATTTTCAGAATTGCTTTGGGTCATTATTTTTTATGTTTTAATTTTTCTTCTGTTGCTGAGTTTTGCTCAAGTGATTCTGCAACTGGGCAGAGCTCCAGAAGACACTGATTGTAATCCTAGCTCTGCCAATGTCTGGCCTCACCCTTTTGTACATATCCCTCAACTTTTCCAAGTTGTCTCTGAGCTTTTCTGTTTGTAAAATGGAATCATAATGGTGATCTTCATAATGCACTCAAAATGTGCTAATAATTTTCCTGTGTCTAAGCTGAAAAATATCAGAAAGGGTAATATTTATCTCTCTTGATTAAGGGACTTGAATCTTGATAACTAAGAGACTTGAACATCTCTCCTATGAAGAGAGACTGAGAGAACTGGGGCTGTTCAGCCTTGAAAGGAGACGGCTGAGAGGGGACTTTATTAACGTGCATAAATATCTGAGGGGTGGTTGTCAAGAGGAAGGGGACAGTCTCTTTTCAGTGGTGCCCAGCAATAGAACAAGAAATAACGGGTTTAAGTTAGGACATAGGAAGCTCCACCTGAACATGAGGAGAAACTTCTTTCCTGTGAGGGTGACGGAGCCCTGGCATAGGCTGCCCAGAAAGGGTGTGGAGTGTCCTTCTCTGGAGACTTTCAAAACCCACCTGGACGCGTTCCTGAGTGGCTGCCCTAGGGGATCCTGCTCTGACAGGGGCATTGGACTAGAAGAGCTCTAGAGGTCCCTTCCAACCCCAAACATTCTGTGATTCTATGATAGAAATCCATGCTACATCTGTGCTACTCTCATAGGATGGGTTTCATCTAACCACACAAAGAATCTACATCTAACTAGTCATTTGAAGTCGCTTTATAATCAATTGTGATAAATAACCAATCCTAAATCATATTTCATCTCATTTGGATTAGAAGTCTACTTTCAGACAGCTTTAACAATGTAAAAAATATTCCTACAATAGACATGTCTAAAGCTAGAAGATGCTAACACTGCCCAAAGTGATTTAGCAGTCAGAGCCTATGCCTCCCAGAGATTTAGATTCCTTTATCCATTTTATATTAAAGAGTTTTATCTAGATAATTTTGCTTCAACCTATACGGTCAGAAAACAATAATAAAAAACCTAGGACCTTGAGGTACCCTCATGTCACATCACTTAATTCAAAGGCTGATTCTCTCCCTTTGGCTAAGAAACAACTAAAGAACAAAGCTTTTATGAATTCGCATTTGTAAATTGCAATTCCTTCAAGAATAGAAGCATTTAACATGCATTTCTGATACATATATTAGAAAAAAGCATAAAATACCCCCAAACAACTGAGGGAAATAATAATACCCACTCCCAGAAGCCAATAAGACTCAGACCTTGTAGTAAAAAATAGAAAGGCTGTATAATCAAATTTTTTTAGACTCCTCCTTGGTGCCTGACTAAAATTGTACAAAAAGATGCCATTAAAAATACGACAACAAATCATAATGTGGATGAGATGCATGTATATTATATAACTGATAATAAGATTTAGTGACTGTAATGGCAATGCTCTTTTTACACTTCCAAGAGCTATGTGAACCATGAAGATTTACTTACTGTGCTGAATTTTAACTATGTATCAGAGCTAATGCTCTACAAGTCATGAAAATGTGTGTTCACAGGGGCTCATCCAAGAGCTCCTTCCTCTTGGTGTCAAACCAGAGTCTTCCTTTGTGTCTCGACTTATGCAGGAGCCCAAATCTCCAGGTGAAACTCAAGGTCATAGCCAGGGTCCCATCTTGCTCCCGTTAAAAAACATTTTACTCACAGAGTTCAGAACATTAAGGATAGGAATAACAAATTGGAACACCATTTTGTCTCACATGCAAAGGGTGAGAGAGTTCATCTCATCTCACTGGAGTCCTTTGAAAGTTGCATGTTTAATTTAACCAAACTATTAAAATGCTTTTGTAGTCAAAAGAGAGAGAGAGGTATTTCTGAAAAGGCAACTCATCCCATGGTAATGAGATTTCTGCACCTATGTTTCTAAGACAAGCAGGGCAAATCATGCTTTGGAGATGTCTGTCTTCCTCGATTGATTAAAATAGGAGTCTAGACAATTAGTTTAGGCTTATCAGCTTTTGAATGGCTCTAGTTAGGTGAGACAAAGGAGATCCTAAGGCTGAAACCTCTTAAAGTGTGCACTCCAAAACTCTACTTAGAGGAGATCCTTAACTTTTGCTTACAGGGGAAGAGAAAGCCTAACTTTTATCTGAATTGCACACAGAACTGTGAATAAAGAACTAAGGTTTACTTTTGTGAGTACTGTTATCATGCTTGACACAATGAGTGCTTTGTAATGAGGTTTTGTTTTCTTGTCATAAAAATTTCTTTGAATTTCTGCTGAAATAATCCATGAGGAAGCGATTTTAAAGATATAGCATTTTCATTTATTAGTAGTCTCATTATCATATCAGAAGGAAAGTTTTCAATTTATTTCCTTAATTATTTTTTCAAGTTATATGTATTAAAATGTGCTATATTTTAAGCCAAATTTGAGTTAGACCTTTCAATTTTATCAACACGATATTTTTAGATGAGGTGGCAACAGAATCTTTAAAATGTTAAGCAATGACATCTTTAAAATGCAGGTTCATGGGAAATGGTGACATTTTAAAGTTTCATTTATATTGCCAAATAAAAACGTAGGAATGTCAATATAAGTATAAAAGAAAATTCTTAGTTTTGACCACAGTGTTAAAATGAGTCTAGTACATGCTTACATGATAATACATATGTATGAAGATAAGATTTTTCCTGAAAAGTTTACAGATTAAATACTTAAAAGAAAAGGCATTCCCATTCTCTCTGAATAGCAGATTACTGAGTAAGGCAGCTATCATTCTCTTTCTTTTTCCTTTGTTTTTGATCGGTAGCAATGATTTATTTTGCTATTCTTTCCTAAAGGAGAGGACATGAATTTGCCACATGTAGAGTGACCTGAAAAGAGGCAGAGGGTCATCATTAGGAGAAATTCCCAGACTTGGAAATGTGGATAAACTGAAGAACTATATGGAAATGAAAGCATCAATAGTTTCTTTGAAACTGAAAGTCTGTTTACTTAAGAATAAATTATATGTTTGAAGCTGGGCTCAGTTTACCAACTTACACAAGGGACAACTAATTGCCAGCAGCATATTGTATTTGGTTTTGCCTTATCATGGATAGAAAATGTGAGGGCCATTTAAAGCCAGTGTAACTTGCAACAGAGTTAAAAGTGACCAAACATTGAAGAGTAAACCTCCAGCTCGTCAACAGCCAAACTGTAAACAAAGCAGCATAAAACATTTGTTTACTTCAGTTTCACAGGTTAAATATTTACAAATACATACAAACCTTCAATGCTAACTTAACCTGCAGGATGTAATTTGTCAGGCATGAAGAGGAAAGGAAATACATTCAAATTGGCAACTTGAAATCATACAAACTCGACAAAATGCTGAGGAACTTAAAAATCTACACGTAGGATAGTTTGGCTCTGAAATCAGACGCCATTTACATGTGATTCCCAAGGTAGGATGAAGAATATCTCATTCATGGGTCTTTGTTTTATGTTAGCCACTAAAACACCTTAAAACACATATTCTTTTAGTGGAACAGAAAGAGCAGAAAGCAAGATGACTTAAAATCAACATTGAAACTTTTTATGTAGGAACTCGGATGATAATAACTTCTATTGACTTGATTTTGAACCATTTGAATTTCAGTTATATGCCATTTTGACAGAAAAGTCCCTTCACTGTCACAGAAACATAATTCTGAATCTCCTTATTGGATAACCATAACAACTATGTGTGAAACTTATTTATCTGATGCAAATAAACTAATGAAAATACGTATCACAGAACTATAGAAAATACTCTTGTTTCTTTCTCCGAAGATAGTTTCTTTGTTTAATTTCCTGTGATTTTTACCTGTCAATTTTCCATGACATAAACTTGCTTTTTGTTTATTTTTTACCTTTCTTCTTTCTTCTTTCTCTCATATACAATGGCATAATGTCCTTTGAAACAAATTTTGTTCTTATTTTCATTAACATATATTTCATGAAACAAGCATTTTCTTCTAAAAATACAGTTGAGATGATATTGATAGAATAATCTAAATTATCTTGAATAAACAATGACTTTTTAAAATTTTATTTCATTTTTATCCATACTACATACATGAAGAAAAAAAACCAAACCAGCAAAACCATCCCCGCTCTGGTGTAGATTTGCTCCCATGTGACTGTATCACAGACTGGGAAGCATGTGGCAGTGTTTCTAATACCATAAACAGAAATATAACTGTTTAGTCATACACATTTCCTCCTTCAGGACTTTGGATTCGATTCAAAGCTTACTGAAGTCAATGGATGTTGCGTCATATAATCTGGGGCTTTTACTCATGAGTTTAATTCAGAATTTTGCTTACAGCCATTCATGGAATAACAACACTTTTTAGTAAATGTATAATAACAATTACTTCACAAAATTACATTTGATTAAACATTTTTTCTTTGAATAACTTTAATTATCCAATTAATAGGTATTCAGAATCAAAATTAATAAAATTGAAGAAAAGATCAGAAAACTAATAGTACCTTGAATGCATCTTCTAATCACTTTAATAACAAAAGCTCACAGCACTTCTGCAAGTTTGTTAAAAAGATTTCTTGGTTATTGTTCCTACTTAATAAGATTTTTGCTATTATGTGCATTTTCACATCACTGGGACATTACTCTTGAAAAATATTTGTGAAGGGGAAGGATAAAAGCAATAAAGCAGACAAGGGAAGAGCTACATATGTCATCTATCTGGATTTCTGTAAGGCCTTTGACATGGTCCCTCACAAATCCTTCTCTCTACACTGGAGAGATATGGATTTGATGGGTGGAATGTTTGGTGGAGAAGTTGTGCCCAGAAAGCCGTGGACAACAATGAGATGTCCAGATGAAGAATGATGACAAGCGGTGTCCCTCAGGAGTCTGTGCTGGGACCAGTGCTATTTAATATCTTCACTGATGACGTAGTAGGACTGGATGCACCCACAGCAAGGTTACAGATGACAGAGTTGG
Source organism: Apaloderma vittatum (assembly GCF_000703405.1). NCBI lineage: Eukaryota > Metazoa > Chordata > Aves > Trogoniformes > Trogonidae > Apaloderma > Apaloderma vittatum. The sequence goes on along the minus strand of NW_009702946.1, from coordinate 40,562 downwards.
TGTGATTGACAAGTTTGAAGGCTGGGATGCCATCCAGATGGACCTTGATGAGCTTGAGAAATGGGCCCATGTGAACCTCATGATGGGGATACTGGTGGATAAGCTGGACAGAGCTGGAAATGTGCTCTTTCAGCTCAGAAGGACAACCGTATTCCGGGCTGCATCACAAGAAGCATGACCAGTAGGTCAAGGGAGGTGATTCTCCCACCTATTCTACTCTGGTGAGAGCCCACCTGCAGTTCTATGTTGAACTCTGGAGTCCTCAGAACAGGAAAGACGTGGATCTGTTGAGGTAGGTCCAGAGAAGGGCCAGAAAAATTATCAGAGAGCTGGAATACCTCTCCTACGAAGAAAGGCTGAGAGTGTTGAGGTTACTGAGCTTGGAGAACAGAAGGCTCTGGGGAGACCTACTGCAGACTTTCAGTTCTTAGAGGTGTTGTTAAGAAAGATGGGGACAGATTTCTGGTAGTGTCTGTAGCAACAAAACAAGGAGTAATAGTTTTAAAATAAAAAAAGAGTATATTCAGACTAGGTAAAAGGAAGAAATTTTTTACCATGTAGGTGGTGAAATATTGGAACAAGTTGCCCAGAGAGGTAGTAAATGTCCCATCCCTTGAAATTTTCAAGGTTAAGTTGGATAGGGTTCTGAGCAAGTGGGTCTTGTTGAAGGTGTCCCTGCTTACTGCAGGGCAGTTGGACTAGATGACCTTTAATTTTGCTTCCAACACAAAGCATTCTCTGATTCTATGATAAAGGAAAAATGATATAACTTCTGCATATCTATAGTATACGAGTCAATAATTTAGATCCAAGGCATGTATCTAGACCTTCAGATAGTGAGAAACTCTTTCGTTAAAGTGCATAGATCTCTGCATGCCTCTTGTATAGATCCCTCTTCACTGAATCATTCTGAAGTAAGTTTTTTTCCATCTCTGGATATACAGCCCATGCAATCCCACATAAAAATATTTTTTCTTGATTATGTCTTGGGCATGGTTTTGTGCATCCTTGACTTCCACTGATTTCAGTGGAACTTGAAATTTCTCAGCATCCTGTAGAGCAGGGCTCTTTCCTTGGAAGGCCAAGCAGAGGAGAAACTGCAATGTTCACAACATGTGCTCTTCAGAGCCCATATGCCAGCAGCTTGAGGATTTTCACAGAATTTCTTCCAGATGTTTAACCTCCAATTCACACAGCTGTGCTGAAGGTCAACACAGGAGATATAGCTTCAGTTTATTGCCACTCAGGAGCTTTCAAACCAATGCTCTCTATGGATTTGTGTCTCTAGTCTCCTCAGGTTGTAGATATTTGACCAAATTTTACTCCATCAGGATCTCCCCATTGGGATTTGCTCCAGGTACTCACTGAAAACCTGCCCCTGGCTTCTTACCTTACTACATGAGGGAACAAGGGCTGACAATCCAGTTCAGGTCAGGGAAGGAAGGAGAATTTGAATTAGAATATCCTTTTGTGTAAACACACATTGATTTCATGACTTCTAGAATAAATCTCTATGTGGTGAAGTACTCAGAAAGCTTGTTTCAACCAGTTAAAATACACCTAGCTGAAGTCTACACACTTTAATTAGAGCTCTCATGAAATCACTTTGATGGTTCTTTTCTTTTTTTTTTAAATATCCCACTACAGCCCTTCCTAAAAACTAATGATCCAAACACTTTCCTCCTGAGCTACAACAAATGAAAGGGAAGAAATAATCAGAAAATCTCTGTATGTCCCTAAGAGCCAGTGCTTCCTGTAGACATCTCCCAGTGGCTGTCATTAGCCCTAATGGAAAGCAGCTGAGCTCCAGCACAGTGACACTGGTCTTCACCGAGCAGGTACTTGTGCACAAAAATAGGATGTATTTGCAAATATTAATTCTGTGTTACAAGTGTAAGATATTTAACCATGTAGCCTGACTTCGGTGCTAAGAAGCTAAGCCAAAATTTCTCTGCAGAAGGTAAGCTTGTAACTACATGAGGAATTTCTCCTTTCCCCTAGAAAATACACATATAACAACGCTGACAGACAGATATATTTACATCTGGAACCTAATATAAGCTAATTAACTAGAAAATGTTTATACCTGGGGAAGATACAAAGATAGCTCTAGGATAAAACTTACACTATCCTTACATAGGCACTTAATATAGGTAGGAAGACTCGTTATCTAAGATGTCTTCCTCTGTGCACTGCTAATAGGAAAACTGATTCTTCTTATCCCTATTACATATCAGATTAGAGCTAAGAGAAATTCTTTCCTTAAAAGTATCTGTTTCTTCAGGGATGGCTATAAGAGAAAATAAGGGTGTTGTTCTCAAAGGCAGATACTCGCTTTTAGTTATATGTACTCCACCCTATTGGTCTAAATTATGTAAGACTGAAGTTAGGTGAAATTAATCCATTTGAGATCATTGTGCACCAAGAATGTATTAAATTTCAACAGTTACAAGGTCTCTTCATTTTGTTTCTGGACTAGTTTTGCTCTTTGGTTATACACTTTATACCATATTAGGATTTTTTACTGGAATTTTGAGTTATAAGCCCCATGCAAACAGTAATAATGACATTACTATGGTGAAATGTGATAGTATGCTCTGAAGACTTTGTGCTATTGAGACCATAAGAATCAAACTATAAGAAGATAGGTATAGTCACAATGGATCAGATCAGACCAACATTCCAACTCCTGTCCAAAACAATGGCCAAGATGTCTCCTAGAAGAGCACAAGAACTGGTCAAACACTATTGTCACCCGTTACACTCCTCAAGGCCAAGTAGTTCTAGCCTAGATACTTTAGGAGCTGGTTTTATTTCCAAATAAATTTCAGACCTTACTGGAGGTAAGGGTTTAACTTTGAGTTGGATCTCCATTAAAAGTCAATTCCGTCTGACTGAGATGTAGAACGATACATGTTCATGTCCCATGAATGACAGAAAGTGTCTGATTGCACAGGTGGCATTTCAGCTCCCCGTGTGTTAGAAAGGAGCCTGCGACAGGGAACGGCAATGCCTTAACTGTGTTAACCTGATGGGTTGGTTATCTGAATTTGATCAGGTCAGCATGCTGGAGGATCAGACAGACCTAAACTTTGTGTAATACTTTATCTCCAGCACATAGTGCTTTAAAGCTCAGAAAGTCATTAAACTCCAAGCTGACACTGGGAATGCCTAGTGGGATTAACCTTCAAAAACTAATTACCAAAGAGATCAACAAAAGGCAGCCTGCATCATTTCTGTAGTGATAGCATGCTAGAGGAGTGAGTGGTGTCAGAAAATGTTGATTAAAAGAATCTGATTCACTGGAGGCCCTTTTCCTATGAAGGTAAAATTTTCTAAATGTTTACCAAAGACAGATCAATGAAAAACATGGGTTTGATTATAGTTGGGGGTTTGGCAACAAGTGCTGTGATGTTGACTATTATTTTATCATTTCTCCAGTAGTTTCTAGAAAAGATTTTGAATGAGGTACTGCACCAGCATCTAGGAAGGATCAACTTCCATCTTAAAGAA
>NW_009702946.1:36647-37021 GCF_000703405.1 Apaloderma vittatum | reverse complement strand
TGCTGAGTAAATTACCTTGAAGTTCCAACAATGGTCGATTAAGAGATACGGATTTTATGAGTCTCTGGTTTGTCTGAGCCATCTTAATCTGATGCTGAGTTTGGTGTGGGTTTTTTTTGTTTTTTTCTTTCTTCCTTTTTTTTTTCTTTTTTGTTCCTTTTTATTCTTTTTTCTTTGTCTTTTTTTCTTTTCTTTTTTTTTTCTTTTTTTTCTTTTTTTTCTTTTTTGTTCTTTTTTTTTCTTCTCTTGAATATAAAAGAGGACTGTGATGACTGTCTTGAATATCTTTCTGTATCAGAAATAGTGCAGTGAGCAGGAGTAGGGAGGTGATCGTGCCCCTCTACTCCGCTTTGGTGAGGCCTGGTAAAGGGTTT
>NW_009702946.1:0-36616 GCF_000703405.1 Apaloderma vittatum | reverse complement strand
TGTGAGGAAAGGCTGAAGGATCTGGGGCTGTTTAGCCTGGAGAAGAGGATATTGAGGGGAGACCTCATCGCTCTCTACAACTACCTGAAGGGACGATGTAGAGTAGTGGAGAGTGATAGGATGAGGGGAAATTGATTTAAATTGCACCAGGCGAGGTTCAGGTTAGATATCAGGAAGAATTTCTTTATTGAAAGTGTTGTCATCCATTGGAACAGGCTGCCGAGGGAGGTGGTTGAGTCACCGTCCCTGGAAGTGCTTAAGAGACGACTGGATGTTGCATTGAGGGACATAGTTTAGTAGGTTCATAGGGCTGGGACAAAGGCTGGACTCGATGATCTTCAAGGTCTCTTCCAGCTGAAACTGTTCTACGATTCTATGATTCTATACTATATAGCATGAGTTTTGAATATAGTCATATGAATTTCAACTGTATAGCAACATAAATAACCACTGAGCCTAAGAAAGAGTCAGTAATGAAATCCTGTTTCTGTAAGGAAACAAAGAAGTCTGACTTTCCCAAATTTCTGTAAATATTCTTGGGATAACAATCCCTCTTAAAAATCAAAGATAATAAAGTGTAACTGGAAAAAAAAACATTGGAAAGCAGAAATCTTAAATTCATACCAGCGAAAGTAAAGAAACACAGTAAGCTTGGAACCCTGCACAGTTTTACAGACTGAACATCATTCCAAAAGCGACTGCCTAGTTTATGCTATTATCAGAATTCTAGGAACACATGTTAGTTATATAAATATTAACTCAGTCTGATGATAGCACTAGTACAGACCATTCCCTGACTTTAATTGATCATCAGGGAGGACTCAAAAGAAATTAGTGCATTTAATTCCCTTTCTGAAGTTCCCAAATAAAATAAATGTCTATTGAATTTCCCACTAACATCAGTTTAAGTATCTTCACAAATGTTATTACATTTTAATTAAAGTAAACTTGTTTTTCCATTTTGTGGTTCTTCTAGCTTGATTTTTTTTTCATTTTTTCCTACAATTGAATAAAGATGCTAGTTGGGAATTAGTTTGTAATAACAGCTGACAGGCCCTGAGGATCCATTCTGTAAACTAATAGTCTATGGATGCAAAACAATCCGTAAGACAGCATGGGGGAACCAGTCTGTTACCAGAAGTGATCATCTTCATTCACAGCTATGGGCTGTACACTACAATGAGTTTTGTTCTGGTGAGATAATCTACTTACTTAGAACCTGTGCACTACGACTTTTTGGATGTTGCTTATTCGCATTGACCTAGAGTGAATTAGGAAAATTTGCCATTTACATGATGTATTCATATGACAGACATGGATAGCTCATGTTCTGTGCTGTCTGGAGATGGATCAGGTGTGGTACAGAAGCACAGTATCTGACTGATTGTTGACAGCTTTCAAAATGTCAATAAGGACATGGTACTATGCTAACACAGCTGCAATATCTGGATAAGACCAAATGGATTTGTCTCCCTGAGGCTATTCACCTAGGCATTTCTAACATTAGTAAGATGATGGTCAGTCATATCAGTCTATTCATTTGCAAAATATCCTTCAATAACTCAGTTCTGAGTAAAGGCTGTGAAAGGGAATCTTATAACCTGTCGGAATGTGAAGTTACTAAAAAGGAAACCAGTGAAGATCAGGCAAGTTGGAGTGGAGATTACTAACTCTCTTCTGACTATGAAACAGCAAAGACCTCTAGGTATTAAATGAATTCATAATGTTATTGATACTGTACTAAAGGGATACAAGTTAATATCCAGGTCTGTATCAAAATAAGGGTACTATTTTTTTACTAACATGCCGTAGCTGAGGGAAAAGACACAATTTCAGAAAACCTTTGTCTTAAATGACAGGATATTTACGCCATATCCTTTTCTGAAGTAATGAAGCAATATTGTATCTCCAGGAAGTCTAGCAAAATATATGAAACTTGATTTAAATTCAAGAAAAAAACCCAACACCTTTAAACAGAACGATGTTTACGACTTACCTACATATCTAGAATATGATCTATCTCTGCTTATCAGTTACCTGTTTGTGGGGGGTTATCTTCACTTATGAAAATGCTGTAGCCTCAGTGTGACAAAGTTCTTTCATGTTTAAATGTGCATAGATACTTTCCTTAGGCTTTAATCAAACACAGTGGCAACTAAACTTCCTACAGTGTGACCCATATTTTAGAAGATGTTTCTTTGATTAGGTTAGGACTGGTCCCTAAACTTGTTCTCTCTTCCAAATTCTATCCCTAGAAAGTTCAAAAATTTTACAAATTACATGGAGCCATCAGGTTAAGACAAACATTCTATCTCTGTAATAGATAATAGGCTGAGATAATGTATTAAGAGGAAGAAAGCAAGAAACACATAAGAAACCTTTCATTATTTAATCTTTTTCTTACTCTGAGCATTTGAACAAAATATATTTCTGGGATAATAAAACTGAGTTAATTTGTATTTTATTAAGCTAGTAATGTGGAATATGTTATGCTGACTTTTAAGCAAGATTTGCTCTCAATGATATAACGTCATGAGTTAATGAAATTCTTAACACTGGGAAATTTGAAGCCGGTATGTTTGGCAAGATGTTCTTGAAAAAATAGTGATTTGCAGAAAACTTCATTGATAACCTAATAAGGAAGTATCAAGAAAATATAAAGAACTAGATTAAAATATTGCTATATACAAGTTAGACCTTTATTCTTAAATTGTTCCAGTGATTTTGACTTAATTGGAGCAACATTTGAAACACCATATAGAGCCTATCTGATACAGCATAAGGAAAGTAAATATGCTGAGGAAATGTTGAAACTGATTATGTGAAAAATGGGACTGTTTGGCACTAGATGGTCTTTAGTTCCCTTTCGACCCAAATTGTTCTGTGATCCTATGACTCCATGAAAAAAAGAGTCAAATAGCTTGATCTGGGTGTGTACTATAGCTCTGTACTATGGAGGTGATCTTCCAAAATGACCTTTTCTCTGCCTTTGGAGAATGGCATTGCAGCAAGCAGTAACTATGAAACAAGAAGTGGCAATGTGTGTTTTCATGTGGACTAAGTAGACTCCACACATGGTCTGGAAACTCGCATGAGTGGCAGTAAAAACAGGTACTGGTAGAAAGCCCTGCTGGAAAGAACCTCCCAGGTCTCCCAGCACAGCACCTGCCTTCTGGTAATACCAGCTACAAAAACACCATTAGTAACATGCACCTGTCTAAATCTGATTTACAAATCTCTGGGGATGGAAATGACACAGCTTATCAGGCAATCTCTCAAATGTTCAACTGTCTGTTCTTATCCCAGCTAAGCAAAGCTCACTGGAACCAGAAACGCAAGACTGCACAACCCAGAAGTGCCTCAGTGCCTGTATACTTCTGAGAAGCTCACACTTCCACGTGCAGTGAAGACCCAGCCTGGAGGCCGTGTTCAGGCTGTCTCTTGCTGGTCCTGGGCTTAGCTTGGGTGACTGCTGTGGCAGGAGCGGTGACAAGGGCTGATGAGTCATTCAGACTGCCCAAAATCGAGTGGAGCAGTGAGATCTGCTTCTGTATGCAGCCAACAGATTGAAGAATTCACAAAAGCTAAATTTGGCAGTCATTGCTGGAAGTCTCAGTACAACCCTCAGTCAATTAGGCAACTCAGCCTTATGAATAGAAATGACTAAGGGCCATTATCTTAGGAGAGCCAAAGAAAGTCAACTTAACCCAAGAGGCACAGCAACTTTATATAAGTTTCAAATTTGGTTTGTGAAGTAAGTAATGAAGAAAAGCAAGAAGGGACTTACTAGGAGTTTTAAAATAGAATAGGTTTGCCATCAACAATAGCCTAACTCTCTAAAACGCATTGCGCCCACATTGTACCTAAGAGAAGCTTTGCATAATGGAGTTCACTTCCACATGATTACAGTTATAGACTCTCTGGGGGGAAAAGCAAGAAACCAGCAACGAGAATAGACTTTTCATCATCATTTATAAAGACTTCAGAGGTGTGTTTAAAATGATGAAATGCTACTTACCTCCATTATATAACACTTTGAGGTACAGAGTTTACTGAATATACCATTTAGCTGTTTGGGATTCTTAGTGGTTATAGTCTTTTCATTAGTGACGTCGACTATTTCAAAATCCTTCATATTTTCCCATCACCATACTAACTGCAACATTAAATTTTTTGATTTCTAATTTCCCCTAATTAAAGTAGCAAAAATCTATAAATGTAAACATATTTAAAATCAAATATAATTTTACAAGTAAATTTGAAAAGTACAATGCTGGTTCTTTTATTTAAACAGCAAATTTAAAATGAATATTGATTCAGACTAAATCAGTTAATCAAATAATGGAAGAAAAAATTAAGTGGATCTGTAAAACTGGAATGAGAGCTTGATCGTGGAGAGTAAATTTTGACTTTTATGATTAGTTGCTCTGCTTGGGGAAAGGATTTGTGGCATTACACCCAAAAATTGCTGCACCATCCTGGAATTCAGACTGAGTATGTGTGCTTCTGAAGCTCTATGATAAATGTAGGGACACATAGAATCATAGAATCATAGAACGGCATAGGCTGGAAGGGACCTTAGAGATCATCTAGTCCAACCTCCCTGTTTTGGGCAGGGACGCCACCTCTCGACTAGACCTGGCAACATGTATGAGTATTTCTAGAATCAGACAAGATCCAGAATAAATAGATATATACTATTCAGTGTCAACATGAAAATCTCTGATTATTTGAATATATTCACTTGTCTTTAGAGTGAACCATGACACACTGAATTTCAACATGAAAAGTTTGAATTGGGTGTGATTTTATGGGAGATCATAGCCTGTTACAAGGAGTTCAGAATTGTGTTGCATTCCAGTTTACATCACTGACTTTATGAAGATCTGTGCATGATTGTCCTGTGTAAATCCATCTGGATTTTACACAGGTAAAGTCAGTTGATATTGGGTTAAGGAATACGAAGGAATCTCTTGCTATCTTGAAACAATCATACTGCATCCACTGTCCAGGAGCGGATGATAAGGAGGTTATAATGACTCGGAAGTTCATTTGGCTCCAAGAATTTTTCCATTTAGACATTTAGCTGAAAGTAATCCTCTAGGAACACACAACAATCAATGACAAGAAAAAAGCACCTCTAACTTATGAATAATTTTATATTTCTCTCCTAGTTTGGAGCAACGTGAAGCATTTCTCTACTGAGGCTAGGTAGAGCCCTTGGGGTGAACCCAACCATTCACTTTCATTGAATGCTAAAAGTTTGGTGGTTAAAATCAGGTGAGATTATTACTCCAAGTAAGAACACAAATCAGTATCTTCATAAAGATATAATATTCACAATAGACAAGATGTTTGAATTACAATTTAAATTGCCATCTCGTGATCTGTCCCAGTGGAGATCAGGAAAACTGGAGGAAACACACTGCAAATAGGTAAAAGGTTGAAGAGGTCAATCATTTCTACCTAAATTGTGGAAAGTTCACATCTAGTGTGTGAATTGTTCCTCCCACTTCTCTGGAATTCAATAGTCAATTAACAGGTAGGAGGATTACGTAGTTTAAATGAGCCTCCTTTAAAGTAATGATTTTTGCAGGAAGGGCAATTTTACTGGAGGTTTACTTACTAATATTCACACACTTGAGTTCAAACTTGTCTTTCTTGACAAAAGAAGAGACAATATAAGATTGCTGGCACTTTAATTCTCTTCCAGTGCCTCTGTAGACTTCAAGGGGTCTATGTTCATTAACGTTGTCCCTGTGTATGATGGGATACCTGACAGATATTCAATACAGCCCTTCAAGTGCATTTCCAATTAAATACAGAATTGGATACAACTACTTACTTTAACAAACCAAATACCAGGAATTTAACCTAAAGTAATTGTCTGATCTTTTTCTTTAGACGCAGATTCTCTACAGGCATTTAAGTGGATTTTTCATGCTATATAAATGAGCCAAGCCACGTTCAAATGGCTTTTTGGAAGATAGTCCTGCTTATAGTCTCTTCCATTGACTCCAGAAATATCTTCAAAAATTAACTTAATTTTGTATATTTTCATTATCTGAGGTGTGACAAACTTAATAAGAACCTTCATGTAACAAAACCGTGTTACTTCCTGTGTCCCAAAATTAACAGTTTTGGGCATGGGCATAATTAGACATTCTTTGTTAAAGCAAAAAATATCCTGGTTTCTTCAGTATTTTCTTACAGTATTATAGGAAGATCATCCATTCAGAGTATTTCACTTGAACTCTATTATTCTCCATTAGAAAATGTGACTTGTGTGTCTACATATATGTATATCAGTACAGTTAGCTGACCTCTAGAAGACAGTGTTATGTATAAAGATAATTCTCCCATTTTCTTAAATGTCTCTGTGAGAAAAAGAGCCCTCTATACATCTCATTGTGTGTCTATTTTTAAAATACATGCATTTTGTGTGTAAATGTAAAACATTTTTACGCTACTGATATTTTTTGAAACTTTCACTTATTTTCATTTTTTCTGTTAAAAGTTGTCTTTTTGGTGGAAAGGGTGGGGATAATGGGGCTTTCAAACTACAAGATTTATTCTCATTAAACCCTCTTAAAAATAGGTTAAGCTTTACATGGTCAAAAAAGTTCTTTGGGCACTTAATGATCAAAAGAAGTGACTCTGCTGTTAGAATTTCTTCAGTGGGCTTCTCTATCTTCACGTTTTCACTCATCCACCAATTTCTCAGTACCCTCCTGTCACTTTCTTAATAAATGTGATTCACACCCTTTTGGATACATCTGCAGCTACTCTTCCATTCGGATCTTTTTAATTCTACTAGACATGCTTTAATATGGGCCTTTTGTTGTTGCTGTCTGCTCCCACTAGTTCACTCCATGTACTAATTCCTCTACTGTGGGAAGACCTCGTTGCCTGCGGATTTGTAACATTGAGATAAACAACATTTTGCTGTTAGGGCTTTATAGACGTGAAGTTTACAGACCACTGCAGGGCCACTACGTACAAAGAAACATTCAGTGAAGTGCACTGTGACTTGAAAGTAAAGATTTGACACAAGAAGAACCAAGATTGTCTTCACTTATTTACAACTCCTGTACAGAAGGAACCCAAGCTTTAATCCGTATTCATTAAATTTTTATTTGTGCATTACGTGATCACCTGGCAATGTACAGCTGTTCTGAAACAGAAACACTCACACATTTGCATATTTGCCAAGAATTAGTAGAGAGTATTATATGATGTCCATGAGGTCTTCTAGGACAGCCTTTATACTGATTGTGAAAGCACAAACTTCCAGATCCTGCTTAACCTCCATCAGTACAAGTTACCTACTTTTAACTTGACAAAGGTGTGGAGTTTTTTTCATTATGTGGGAGGAGTTTTTGAAACTAATCAGATGCCCTAAAACCAGAAGAGACTTCTTGGGAAACCACAGGCTTAGCTTTTCAGCATATATAAGGTACATACATTTTAATTAAACCTGTTTCACTAGATCAGCTTAAAACAACAGAGTGTATTGTAACTTATTGCAACTTTGATGTACGTCTAACTTTGAGCAGAGGTTGGACCAGATGACTTCCAGATGACCTTTCCATCTTGACTCCTATGTGATTCCATGACTAATAATCTTAAAAACTAGAACACTGAGTTCAATTAAATTGATTTGCTTATGCCAGTATATAAAAGATTTACCTTAACTCAAAGAAAATTAGAACTTCCTCATACTGTTCATACAAACACTTCTATTTCTGAGTAAGAAAGGGAAGGAAAAAACCAGTATGCAACCCAGCAGTTTGAGTTTAATTCTTTGCTTCCTTTTTCACTTCTTGTGCAGCCTTAAATACCTTTCTATGTGTTTCAGACTCCTGCAAATAAAATGAAAAGTTATCACTTTGCCCCAGTGCTGACGTAAGGGGAAAAACATAAAAGCTTCTTAGATATCACAGTTGTGGAAACTGTGTATTTACACCATAGATAAAATTAAAGATACCTTGGTGTATCTATATAAATACATACTTCTAGTGATGTAAACTTTTGTCCATGGCTGAAAGCTGGAAAGAGATTCCTTCTCCACAGGGCAGATAAAGGCAACAGCAGTACTTGGGAACAAAATGTTCCATGCTGGTGGATACAACATTGCTTTCTGTAAATTTTGCAGACCTGGAAAACAACAGGTTTATGGAAATGGAAGGAGATGCCTCTGATCGGCTCGATTTTGTCCACAAATTACAGTGAGGTTCTAGACTGGCACACTGAAATGAACAGCTCTCTGAGAGTACAACATATTTTTGACACAGATCTGCCTCCCAAAATTTTAAAGGGCAATATCAAAGTCTGAGGCAGAACGCACTCTACACACAGAAAAAAGTCTGACTCAGACTGGGTAAGAAATGACTTTGCTTCGAGAAATCAGATCAGGTACAAAAATTGCATTTGAATAGTTTCTTAGCACCTCTGGTTTCAAGACACAAGTTGCCTACAAGATTTATTGGTGTGATAAATACAGATCTTTACTAGTCAGCCAATAATTTTGAAATTTGCAGACTCAACTAGAAGAGAACATGAAGCAAAGGACTGCTATAAACAACAGACCAAATAAGATTCCACAAGTGTCTATTTCCACCTCAGATGATGCTACCTGTATCAGGAGCTCCCTATATAGGCATGAAAGTTTCTGTTTCAAATTAATTTTTTGTTTTAAAAAACGTTGAGACCACAGATCTTATTACCATTGGTAAGAGATGTTGTGCCTAACACATCTCTGAAAATCAAGTCACTTACTTTAGACATCTAAATATATTGACCCAGACTTCCTTGTGCCACTCTGTAGATTCAAAGCAGCCACCATACCTGCCCTAGCTGGTCAATTACAATGAGATACTGGTTCGAAATAAAAGCAGCACTTGTGAAATTATCCTGCTGTAACTCTTTATTTTTTTTTTCCTCCACTGTGCTATAAAATGCTTGCTAGGTGTGGTGGATTTATCACCAAAATGTCTAAAGCTGGGGAAATGATCCAAAGGTCTTAAAGCTTTGGACAGAGACAAGTAGCCTGTTATAACAGATTTAGCAAGTGATCATGTAAACTGTAGGAAAAATACATAGTCTTGCTGCAGAGAAAGAATGTCCTATTTACAGGGATGCTGTCTTACTTTTAGTGAAATTCAGAAGATTTAGTGCCATCGGGGTCCGTTAAACAAGACCTTTAAGTATAGATACATTGCCAATTCTCACTGCTTTACTAATGTTGTAAGGGTATTTGTTGCTTTGTAGAAGTATCTGGGTTAGTTTAAGTACCAGAAATTTTTTCTTTTGCAGAAAAAATGCAAACTTCTAGCCAGCACTATTGCAGAGGAAACGATGTCCTAAGGCAAATACAACTGATTCATAAGATGTGTGCAAATATATATACTTATGCACATACATATATAGATACATAAACTAATGATATCAGGAGCAACATCATTCAGGATGGAAGTATGATTAAGAAGTTTGCTTAAACAGGATTGTGTCACTGAATCCAGACTGAAGAGCTGCAATTGGCAGATCCATCTAACAGCTTACACATTTAAACTTCCACTTGATTAGACAGTAAAACCAGGGTATTTTTTAGTTTTGGGTTTTTTTGGAGGGAAGTAGGAAGTAAGTAATGAGGGGAGGCTGTAGTGTTTCTCCTTTGTAATTAGCCAAAAAAGATTTTTAGAAAACGTAGATGTGAAGATGTTCTGGGGAATATCTTTTTGTATGGCTTAGTACTAAAGATCACATCTGATCTGGCCACAATATGAGTATCCATAGGAAGATATTTGTTTCACTAGAAATAGACATGAATCAATGAAATGGCATTCGGTGTTTAAGATGTATTTTTTTTGTGGCCTGAAAGACAAATATGGCTACATAACCTAAGATTACATTTCCTACTACACAATTATAATTATTGAGGGACTTTGCCATATGACTTTATTATGTCAGAAATATGAAAACCTTGGCACTAAAAAAAATCAGATATATGATCAGTCAAAACATTTTAAGGGCTCTTGTCAGAGGTGCTTCTGGTGTTTTATTGTAGACCAAAAACATGGTTCAGTGCTATCAACAAAGCTACTCACTGATGGAATCCCAAGCCAGCAATTCCAGCTATTGTTTGTTGTGTGTTGTTTCTATGGAAACCTCTCAACACAAGTCTCATTGTGGGATCATCAAGCATTGTTTAAATAATGCTTTTATAATAGGAAGCTATTAAATGATAATGAGGCAACGAAAGGATTCGTATTATAAGTCACGGAGTCTAAGAAAAGCGGAAATCAAAAGGCAGGCTGCTGTTTGCACCAAAACACTTGTATAATGTGTGATTCACAAAATGTTAAAATGTAGGTTTACGGTGGCAACTCAGCTACTTATCTACCAGAATAAGTAGAGAGGAATAAAAAAAGAATCACTTAAGAAATACCTTTTTTTTCGTTAAGGGGTTTTATTCTCAAAGTAGCTGAAGAACATGCCATTATTCTTATAGATACCAAACAGCTAGAGCAAGGCTCCTAAATTAGCACAGAAATCCAGAGCGTTACAAAACAGACTCATATATTAAAAGAATCCCTAGAATTCCTGCGTAAAACTGGAGACAATATTGCAGTGAGGAGTCACTCTGAAAGACAGGATGAAGCAAGAAGCAGGGTGTTTCCAAAGACATTCTTCCTTTCTCTGATGCTAACAAATGCCCATCAGGCTATGAGACAGCTGAATTATCCGTGGGTCACAGGCTCCTTTCACTCTCCATGAGGTCAATGTCAGAGACACTCTGAACTGATGTTTTAGAACTCTGTGTGTTCTCCTTTTTGTTGTCAAGAACCAGAATAGGGAAAAAAATAAAAATAGGGCTTTATACCAGTCTGTGTAAAACCGTAGCATCAAAATAATATGGAAACGTACAGTATCCAGCAAATTAGCAGAAAATCATGGGAAAATTAGCAGGAAAGAGTTTTAAGAGTGGGAAAATGCAAGCACTCTAGTGGTTGGGGCATGTAGAAGTCACATGATATTCTACGCTCACAGAGAACGAAGGTGTGTTCCAGCTGTTAGGCTACTTTTTCTTAATAAGAAATCGATTCTACTGTGTCTTCTAATGAGATGTCACTGAATCATTTATATTTGTAAACTGCCTGATCTACAGTACATTCTTCTGAAACTTTAAGAATTTGATTATATTTCATATTCTTGCAATGTGTGGTTGTGTTAATGCGCAATATGGGTTCTTAATTGCATTATATTTGTGTTTCATTTTATTAAATGTTAATAGCTTTTCTATTCAAGACGTTAGAGACTATTTTTAGGTTTCTAAATGATGATATTAGAAGGTAATGTAATATTAAAGAGTGTCAGGATAGCCCATAAATTAGTTAAGAAGCCAGATGGGCAACTGCAACTAACTCTTAAGAGTTTGTCATTAGGATGCAGTTCTGTAAACCGTCTTCTGTCAGTCACTGGAAAAGACCAAGTAAGTTTTCAGTTCTAAGCACTGTAGCAAAGGCAAATTCCATATTCAGGCAATCAGATTCTCTTCTTGTTTTTTACCTTATGTGTTATCTAGAATGATCTTTTTGATTTTACAGCTGTCTCAACTATGAATGTAAGTGAATGAGACACCATGTATCTTTTTTTTTTTATTTGGAAAGAAAATATATGTCTTTCTGGGTTTGAGTTGAATGGAAGGATTTCAAATATGCACCTAGAGTTACAGGAGAATTTGACAATGTCACAAAAACTCAAAGAAGGCCAACTTTCCAGCTCTGTCACCCAACATTTTTCATGCTCAGTAAACTGATGAGTTACTTATTCACCTTGAGGGTAGAAGACCAGTTTTGTGTATCAGAGGGTAACAACTCATGCTTCATTCATATTCTTCTGCAACTTTCTGACCAGAGCATTACCTGAGGGTCTTTAGGCGGAAGAATTTTACTGCTTTGGTACCTCTGTCCGCCTCTGCTGTTTCTGAGATAATGGGAAACAGTAGTTATGTTTCTACCATTTAAACCTCTGTTCTCTAAATAGAGCTTATTTTCAGCTATTACTTGTATGACTGCTATGAGTAGATAGATTTTACATTCTTGTTTATGAATTCAGCTGCAATATTATCTAGGCTATCACAGGGAAAAAGGTGTAATGGCAAAGGATGACTCTGTTTCTTCACAATAAATCTTGACAATTATAAAGTTTTTTTAACTGTGAGAAGCAAGAAAAAAAGGATGAGGTTATATATTATTAACAGCATGAATTCATTCACTTTTTTTCCCTTTATTTTTGGCGTATGACAAGCCTGAACAACATCACTACTAAATTAACTATGATCAATGTAGACGACCTTATTCTCTTAATTGTTTGTTTGTTGGTTTAGGTTTTCCAGGGTGGTTTTTTGTGTGTTTTGGGGTGGATTTTGTTTCTGGGTTTTGAATTTTTTTAGTTGGTTGGTTGGTTTGTTGGGTTTTTTGTTGTTTTTTTGCTTTTTTTTCTATTGGTAATGACTTACGATCTATTTTTCTAATTCTTTTAAAGCAGAGATAGTTCATTTCCTAGGATCACATGCTGATGTTTATTATGAAGGCACACTATGGACAAATTAACGATATTTTTAGTAGAAGTGGATATACCCTGTTTTGGTATAACGTGCATTAATAGTTGTAGCTGGTGTCTGTGGATTTTCATTCTGAGCCCTATCTCTGAAAATTCCCATTCACAATGAGCCTGGATAGTGTATTTTGCTTCTTCCTTTTGGATTGAAATTGATTAAAAATAGCATTGGCCCTTTCCCTGCAGATCATTTTAACACCCTTGTGCCCATTCGTTCTTCTTCCAACTCTCCTAAGCTTGTGCTTAGGTTGGAAATTGCATGTTAATACTTGCAAAATTAATACTGGTAATTTATAGGAAGAAGATATTTGAGCTGTGTTCACTACTCCTTTTTCTGGCTATAACACAACACCAGCCTGGGGTCACAAAACTGTGCAAAAGATAAAACATTGTCCACTCAGGATCAGAGTAGACCTTTGATTTCTGAGTGCAGTGAAATCTCTTTTAGTACATTTGATTCGTACACCAGTGTTTTCTATTTTTTCAGCCTTATAGGACACTCCTTGGATGCACTTGTAATGTACTTTTGACATTTACATTGGGATGAAATGATTAATTTTGTAGAGACTTTTGATTCTCTATGATAATCGATGACCTTACTAAAAAGGCTTTTAAGCAACTACCTTAGATAAATGTCTTTACTTTGTAGATATTTAAAGGGAGGTAAGAGGCCTTCGTGCCTGCATCAGAGTGTGTTGTTTAACCTCATGTGCTGGCTGCCAGAAAACAATTTTAAAAATGAATGCTGTTCACTGTGACATATGACTTCCCCGTAATAAAATGGAAGAAGAATACAGACAACAAATAGGGTACCTACAGCAACTTAATTAGCTGCAAACAATTCCTTTGTAAGCCTTCATTTTTAATTGCTTTTGTGTCTTTAGTTCCTCCTCCCTCTACCTCCATCAGCCCCTAGTTAAATAAATATAAATGAAAAGTTGTACTCTTTTACATTTCTCTGTTTAAAGACAGTCAATAATACACCCTCCCCCATCCTTACTGGCTCCTGAATGCAAATTCTTTTTCAGTAAGGGTTACCTATGAGAGATGTGGACTTTGAGATTACCAGGAGAGATTATTACTATGACAAATAAGAACTTGTTTATTTGTTGATTGTTCTGTTCTGATCAACAGAAAAATAATAATAATAAAAAAGGAACCTGTTGATCTGAGGGCTTACTGAATGTTATTTGAAATAATGCAAACAAAGCAAAATCAAAAGCCTAGTTTAATTAGCACTCCAATCCAGCATAATCAAGGATCAGAATTTTTAACAAGGTATCCATTTACCAAAAGGTTATTCTCAGAAACCTCCAGCAAAAACAAGTATTCACACCCATGGATGATACCTTACCAGGATGCTAACAACAAAAGCTGGGCCTTAAACAATCTATGCACATCCAACAAGAGCACAAAGTCACCGAAAATCAAATGATCAAACATTTCAATAAAGGAGATTCCTCTGAAGATTAAAAAAAAAAATTAAAAAAGAGAGAGAAAAGAAGTTTGCAAAGAAAAATTTGGTGTATGGAAGTGATTTTCTGGCTGAGTACAGGAAAGCAGTAGTAATATCACCAAATGGATTAATGGAGAGCCATGCAAGGCCACAATCCAAGAGTTATCCTTAGAAAGCTTCTGAACTCAGATATGAAATACGTCCGAACCCAGGGAACTCACTGATGTTCGTGAGGGCTTTGTCTGGATAAGTCTGACAGTATGCTGAGTTACGGGATGTTAGGTGGGCAGTCCAGAAGACCCCTTATAAGCACAGTCAAGGCTCTTGTGGCCTCTCTCCCTGGGTATCAAGAAAAGGAAGAACTTGATAAGAGTGAGTGATTCCTCTTTGATGATGTCACCCCACCCGTTCTCTTTTCTTATAAGAACTGATGTACTCAGCAAAACAGCTCGTGAGTGATGATAACAAAACCTTAGGTGTTGTCTCATAAATAGAAATCCATACTAACCCCTTGTAACCATGCTCTAAATTGCCACAGCTTTGCGGAGCAGCTGTCACTCTTTCATGATAAGCCTCACTGAAGTCAACACTGAGTACGAGTCCTTGGCTTTCAACATGTTTTGTAGACAAATGAAAATAAGCAGCGAGCTTTAGACCAACAACAGGTCTAAATTAGCATATCTCCTGATTCCTGTTGCCAAATAATTCACTGTTATTAGTGGTGATTTTAACAGACATTCTCTTAAACTGTGATTCATGCTAAGAGGTAAAGGCTTTTTAATCCTTCATAACCTTCCATGGAATAATGCCTCTTCACGGAATAATGCCAGCAAGCTCTGGACATGCTGGTCAACTTAATGCCTGGAATAATAATGCTTGATGAAGTATTTTTCATCTCAAGAGCAGGCACTTACCTGCATAAATCTCTCATATACAGATAAGAAATAGATATATACCCAAATGGGCTTTCCTTTTGAAAGGTCAGTTTCTGAAAGGATTTCCTTAGTCCCCTGGAGCCTTAGAAAAAGATAACATTTTAGAACTTGTCTTCTGCTTTCTACTCTATTTAATTAAAGTGTGCTGCTCCCTTTGATGAAAATACGTTTCCCTCATGATTAAAAAGCTCTTTTGATTAAATCATTTTGCCTAGACAAGTGGCCTATAATAATAATAAATTAGAATATTTTTGAAACAACTTCCTCATGTGTTAATAAATTGCAATTCAATCCTACATAGCAATTGACTGGTACCCACAATACCTCACTCGCCAGTTGAACATATTACTGTCATTGATCAATCTGAAACTCCTTCAAGGACTGCAATATTGATCTTATTCTATAGAGAAAGAAAGTGGGAAAATACCAGTCTGAATCAGTGCTAAGAGACTCTAGGTCTCTCAGCTAATCTTGGCATCTGAAATGCAGAAAAGTGTGGTACAAAAAGAGAGCTCAACTAGTTTAACAAAAATCATCTCAACATTAGAAGCTCAATAGTAGCATGAATAGAGCATTAATCCTGAAGAAGTAAATCTTGATGTATGATTTCTAACTGTGCCAGATCTCTGATATCATTTTCTCATTCGTGCTGATCTGAGATGACAATGAGCAGAACAAGCTTAGTTCTCTTTTTATTCACCTATGATAGACATGTTCCAAGGTACAAAGAACATCTTTGGTCTGCTAAATGATACATGAGAAACTTGTAGAAAAACTGGAAACAAACCAGGTCTTTCTCTAGTTTGATTAGACTCTCATTTCTTACCTATTTCTTATTAGGAAGAAAGGAGGATATTTGCACAATCACTAGGCTAGAGACATGGATGATCTAACATCTGGGCTGCCTGTATGGTGATGGTCCTCAGGAATGGAAATACTTCCTTTCTTATCAAAATTGAGAGCAAAAAATGCTTTAACATTAAAAACAAATTGCACATCCTTCCGTCTTCTGTAGTATTGGAGAGCAGGCTGCAATACTTGCCAGATAATATAAGACTTGGGTAACTAAGTATTAAGATACTTCGCTGCAAAACCTGTTGCTTGTTTTTGTACTAACTTTCACATTCTCAAAATTTATATAAATTGTCACTGATGTTTCTGAAAATAGCCACTTTTATTTTCTTCTTTTTTTTCCTGGTCAGTAAAAAGACTGTGGTAAGGAGTTCATTTACTATATTAAACCAAAACTCTCAGGCTTTAAGATCTCAGCTCATCTGGAAATTAATGCCTTCCCTAAGCTTGTTTGATCCTGGCATTTTTGAAGCAAAGGCCACAATTTATATGAGTGACAGGCTTTTACCCCCATGAGGCTTAACTGAAGTCACCAAGATGTGACCTGTGTTAGATAAAAGTTGGGTCCTTCGATGGTAACAGATAATGAAATACTCAGTCGCTGCATCATCTGACTTCTCTGTTCATCAGCCTCAGTTAAAGGTCAGATGACAAACCTCAGGTGACATAAAAGAAAGAAACTCAATCCATCATCTTCCCTGATCACTTCAAATGTGAAAGTAAACGAGGTAAATATTTTGGTGCAATTAATTGCCTAACTGCTGATAACTGTTACAATTGTGGGATTTTTTGTTATTTAGACTTACCAAGTAAGAATCTGCACTCAATATGTATGTATTTTTGATATCTAGTTACAACAGAATAATATATCAAAATGCTCCTTGAGCAACAGCATATTCATAAAATCTCTTTTAGGCACTGATGGTATAGAGAAAGCAGATGGGATTCCAGCAAAACCCTAAGGTCACAAATAAAGGTGACACGAATCAGAAAGACCCTTTTAGCTGAGAAAGAATGCTGAAAGAATTTCAGATTACAGGCATTTCCAAGGAAAAGGGTTATCTAGAAATCTCAGTTTCTCTGAATTAGTCCTGAAAACTCAGTCTTAAACATGATGCTGAGATACCTCAAGGATCTGAAGACACTTCCCAGGACACTGAAGATCCTAAGTGAACGTGACATAATTATCCACCCTTAAAATGTCAGAGTAAAGCCTTTAGAATTTAGGGTGGTGCATGCTCAGCAATTTGCACAGGGTCTGTATGCTGCTGCTTACCTGTGATCCTCGTTTTTCATGCACAACATCTTTGTACTACTAGAAGCTGTCTGCACTTGCAGATGACATTTTCTTTCACTTATTTCAGCACATGCTATTGCATGCAAGGAGGCTTAATATTGTTTTATTTTCCTAAGATAGAAAATATGTCTCTCTTGTATTAAAAGGAGTATGCCGGTGGCTGAATATTGTGAAATAGATCAATAATCCTAAAATTAACCACACATTTTATAAATCAAAATGATTGTTTGTAAGCACTTAAAAAATATTCATCTTATGTGTATATATATATTGTTATAAGTATTATCTTACATTATCACATGTTAAACTAAAATAAATACATAGTTTATTAAATTTACTTCTTTGCTTTTCTTATACACAAGCACAGCTTACCTGTTAAGTAATTTTATTTTCATCGGAGTGCTCTGACTTCAGTACACAGAATTATAGAATCACAGAATACCAGGTTGGAAGGGACCTCAAGCATCATCTGATCCAACCTTTCTTGGCAAAAACATGGCCTAGACAAGATGGTCCAGAACCCTGTCCAGCCGAGTCTGTTTTCTTGTCCTTTCCTTGTGCTGTTTGTCACAGCAGAGAAGTCAAGTATCATCTTTGCCTGCAGAATCAAAAATAAACATTGATCAGGGTATCTATTTAAGAACAAAAAATACTCCAGATTCCAATTTACTGCTTGAAAAACATGCAGTTTGAAAAAAAAAGATTGTTACAGTCTGCAGAATTTTTACAGTAATATCAGCTAAATAAATAGTCAAGTTAGAAAGAATTGCACTAGCTTAGAGATTTAATATTCCTCCTTGAAATATAGTACGTTAGAGAGAAAAAAATCTATCTTCCATATTTATAACAATACAAGTTATGCTTAACTCTTTACAAAAAAGCTATTTAAAATAACAGAGGTATTATTTCATTGTCTCATTGTTTTTACTAAGGAACTTATTCAAAAGTTTTTCATGGTGAAAGCTCTTTACAAAAAATTGACTTAACTTGATAATATCACAGGATAAAAAATCGTTTTTGTTTCAACACTTTCTCAAGAAAGAGAAACAGAACATATTTCAGACTATAATAACTGAGAACTTACAAAATTCAGAAAACTACCCTTAAGAGGTATCAGGAGAGAGAGAAAACTAGCCAGCAATGAGACCTTCTTTCTGTCTCTTCAAATAGTAAGATTCCCATTTTATTGACACTCAAATAGATCTTTTAGTCTGTCTGAAATAATAAAAAAACAAACCTAAAAACCAACCAACACACTCACAAAAAATGTGAAAACTAGGAATTGTCTAATATGTCTTACTGGAACAAAATTATTCTGAGTACTTAGAAAATCTATAAAAAGCAAGGGCTGTAGAAATGTTGTGACATTAGCCTGTCAAATATTTCAGTATTAAAGTTCTTTTTAGAGACCGACCAGTAGTGAAGTCCTTCCTCTGTGGAGATGTTCATAATTTTCTGAATAACTTGTTTAGCCATTAAAGTATTTGCATATCCTAAACATTTTATAAGCTTGCAATATAAAGAGCTGGAATGCAGAGAAAAAGCCATACTTCTGCATGGACAACACCCAGGGGTTTGGAGAGCAGTGCTGGTGTCAGGCTGTTTGCAAATAAACCCACAGGGGCCAACTGCAGTCTTCGATTTTTTTTCACTTAAGCAATTCTGCTTTCCCACAAAACTGCTTTTTCCTGCACCATTTCTTAATAATGAGGAAGGCTTAACCATACAAATACTGCAAAAAATATTTGTATCACTATTTTAATTTATAAAATGTCATATCATCTAATACAGGTGGAGTTACAATTGCATATATCTTGCTACAGTGAAAAAAACCCCAATGGCCATATAATAGTTTGCAGGCATTCTGTATACAGAAGCTCATTTACAAAATATATTTGACTGATGTATGCAAAAAATAGCTAAGTATCCACATACCATGACAATAAATAAAAACTGATTAGGACCAGACCAGTCTTTACAGCAAATCAAATGATTGTTTGAAGATAATTTCCTTCTTTTCCAAAAGTACCTTATATTCTGTTCTTTAAGGAAAGGAGGCAATCCTATAGAAAGCTATGATCTGGAAATGAGTCAAAGCTCAAGGTTAAGAAACTACACTACTTCCTCAGGAGTTGGAAGGCGTCAATATAAAGGCAAGTGTGGATGAAGAGTCTCTGAAAAGGTGTATCTTACAGCTTTTTACCAAAATGGAAGACATCTCTGGAAAAATCTATTTTTTTTGCTTTTAGCTGCCAATGGAATTCACTGCTGACTTAAAAAAATCTATTGTAATATGTCTTAAAATATGAACCTCCAGCTCATAGATCATAAGTGAGTAACAGTTTTCTGCTAACTAGGAAGGTGCTAACAGTAATTTTATTTTATTTTTTTTTAAAGAATACTCTTACCAAGAAAGATATTCACCAAAGCAAATGCTATAGTGATGTTCTCATCATAACACAACCTAGATAGGAAGAGATATTTCTGTAAGGAGATTCCCGTTGGTATGCTGAGGGGGCCAGGAATGGGTGGACTGTATAGAAAAGGGTGTTACACAAGTTGTAAACATTTGTCTGAAGATAGCTGAAGGTGGAGGGATTCAAAATCAATAATAGATGTGTTTGTTTTGTTGGCATGTGGACTACTGTAGGTGAGAGAACTGAAAGCATATCTGGCAGATACTTCGAGAAAATTTCTCATTTTAAAGAGACCTAGTCTATGGAAGCTGTCTGAGTCCTGTATTTGTAGAAGCCCCCAGTTTCTCTTTCTTTCTGTAAGTCAGAGGCACTTAATTGTGACCCCATTTGACATAAAATTACATAATGGTTGATTTTATTTCCCCAGTTAATTGGTAGACAGACACTTCCAAGAATGTCATGCACTTGTCTGCCATACCTCATTTGCTTTGCTTTTCCTTTTTTATCTGAACTCCTCCACAATTCCTTTCATTTAGATGCTGTCTTTTCTGTCTTTAGCAATAAAATATTTGTGTAGGAACAATTCACAGAGGTGTGAAATAAAGTTTTTTCTAATGGCACAAGTTCTGAGGGACACTGTTCTTTTTCAACTTTGAGGATTACCTGTGTTAGAGCAGTCCTCTGACCTTCAGAGCTTCTCAGGCAAAAAACAGTCATTAACTTTAGCATGAGCCTAAGACCTGAATATTTTGCTGTAGGGTTTGACAGACTTGGCTGAGTTCAAAGAGATGTTCAACAGTAGAGCAAAGAGTTGACCACAAATTTTTGAAAGACTACTGAACAAGAAAATCATCTCTTTCTCTTCATGTAGGTGGGTGGAAAGACAGAGGATGTGTCTGGGTGGTGGGTATTTGAGGTTATCCACTACTGAGAACTGTTGTACTGATGCACTGCTGTGTTTAGGCAGCTGTGAGACTAGACTTCAGGATGGGTGAGATACTGCCCCTGGTCATGTTACTGCCCAGGGACTCCCAGGGATGACTTAATGGTGGTGCTGGCATGCTGAAAACAGTTAGTAAATTAGTAAGATGCCAAGACTCACTTGTCATCTTGGTTCATGAGCCTTGACAGACCAAGCAATAGTCAGCTTATCTAATTTTAGGCATCTATATTATAAACATCTGTATTGGAGTTAATTATTCAGAATATTTTTATAAGCGATGGAGGGAAAAAAGCACTTCTAATGGTTTCAGACAATTTCTTTGAAGCGAGAGGTAATCTATTTCTAGACAACTAGCTTATGTTTTGTACCACTAGATTTTATCTGGTAAATATTTGCCTAGGTGCCTACTTCAGACAGAACACTGAACTTTCGGACTGCTAAGTGCCTGAATTTCTCCCTCTGTGTATCATGCAGCAGTTCCATCCTGGAGTGAGGTTACATAATTACTCAGGTTCATCCCGAAAGGGGCTGCGACATTCAAGATACAGAGGCAGGGGTACTCGAACTAAATTCAGAGTAGAAACAAGGTACTTGGTCTGAAGACAGTCCTGAGATTGGTTATCTTTTATACTGAAGGTATAACTGGACTATTAGAATGAACCTTGAGACATCATTACAATGAATTGTGCATAGCTGATTTGCACAGAAACCAGACAAGGGTCTTAAAGTTTTAATCTATTTTCAAGCTCTCTGGTGTTTTAGTATTATTTATAGACAGAACACGTTTAATCAAATTATAGAATCATGGTGTGATTGATGTGGGAATGGACCTTTCAAGATCACCTAGTAAACCTCCTCTGCTCAAAGCAGATCAGCTCAGACAGTTACGCAAGGCTGTGTCCGGTTGAGTTTTGAATATCTCCAAGCATGGAGACTTGGCAACATCTGTGGGCATCCTATTGGGCTAGCTTCAAAATAGAAAAGGTGTTTATTATGTTTAAATGGAATTCTTTATTACAGTTCAAGCTTATTGTCCCTTGTTCTGTCACTGGACACTTCCGACAAGAGTCTGGTTCCCTCCCTATGTCCCTTCAAATGATATCTATTTACACAGATTTATAAAATCTCCCCCAAGGTGTCTTTTTCTAGATGGAGCAACCCCAGGTCTCTCAACTTTTACTTGTATGATGGATGTTCCAGTCCTTCAATCGTCTTTGTGACTTTGCTCCAGTATGTCTACACCTGTTGTGTACTGTGGAGCCCAGCAGTGGATCCAGAACCCCAAACGTGTCTCTTGAGTGCTGAGCAGAGGTGAAGGAACACCTCCTTTGACCTGCTGACCACACTGCCTAATGCAGCCCAGCAGGCTGTCGGCTTGTTTTGGTGCATGGGCACATTGCTCACTGGTGGTCAACATGGTATCTACCAAGACATCATGTATAAATTCTCATGAGGAAAGGAATGAAGAAACCAGACAGTAATTGCATGGATGAAACTCCAGAAACTTTCAGAATTCACAGTGGTTCTTTTATGACACCACAGAGACAGCAAGAATCCTATAATGTTGTAGTACCAAGATCCAACATGCACTCTATTCAGTTTTCTAAAACTTAAGTTATTTTACATAAGTTTGTGTCATGCTTTTTTTTTTTTGATTTTTTCATATTTTTTTTTACAAAAACCAAGCTGTTGGTAAGTTAACTTTCTTTTCCTGGAAGTTTATTTTACCTTTGAAGAGGGTTGGTTTTTTTCATTGTCACCGCAGGAATATTTCCATTTACTTACATGGCAGATTCTCATGTCAAAAGTGACAATGTGATTTTTCATTCATAGGCTTGGTTGGATGGGTGAGACTAGGTCAGCAACTGAGGCAAGAGACAGCTCATCACAGAAAGCTCAAAACCCAGCACAAAGTCAAGAAGGTTATTAGGTATCCTTTGTAATAATAAGGACTGCTACTCTGAGAAGATGCTTATATCATACAATTTTTTCTTCCCAGGAGTCCCTGATGCCCATTAGCACAGCTTCCCTCCAGCTAAAATTGAGTGTGTTAATCCAAGTGCTAACATTTTTAGCAGTTATGTTGTTTTTTCTTCAGATAGCTTTATTAGAGATTGCTCTACTGAACTCCAGAGGCTGTGCTTAGATAGAAATGAGCTGCATAACAAAAATGATTCTTCCTCCGAAGGACAGTTCCCTGTGAGCTACCTAACTTATCAGTCTAAAAGCAGAAGAAAAATTTTCACTGAGGAGGAAAAAATACCTACCCTACACACCAGAACAACCGAAGGACAGGCAGTGCTCACAGTTTTTAGAGGGAAGGAGGGTGCTGACATCAGTTAGGCCTTGAGACAAATAGGATTTCCAGCAGCAGTTGTATTTTAGCCATTAAAATTTTATTTAAAGAGGTATAGAATAATGACTAGAGGATGTGTAAAAAACACAGCTGTAGATGTGGTTCTGCATGGGCTTTTGGGCCAAAACTTCTCCAAAAAAAAAAAAATTTGTGTTTGAAGGCCTGAATAAAGATGAGTGTGATATTCATAGATTATCCCAGCACGGTCAGTAGATATAAAACAAAAAATACTGTTGGTTTGGTTGTTGTTTTTTTTATTTATTTGTACAAATGGTGCCATTTCTGTGTATTCAACTCAGAGTTTCTGAGTTTGGATGGTTTACTGAAGGGGCTGTTGTGGTGTAACCACAGTCGGTAATTAAACCCCCCACGTAGCTGCTCACTCACTCCCTGCAATGGAACTAGAGGAGAGAATCGGAAGGGTTAAAGTAAGAAAAGTCACAGGTCGAGATAAAGGCATTTCAATAGGTAAAGCAAAAGCTGTGCACACAAGTAAAGCAAAACGAGGAATTAATTTACCACTTTCCATGGGCCTCAGGTGTTCAGCCACCTCAAGGAGAGCAAGGATCCATCATATGTAACGGTGGCTTGGGAAAACACACACCATCACTCTGAATGTCGCTCCCTTCCTTCTTCTTCCACCAGATTTATAAGATGAGTAGGACATCATATGTTATGCAATATGCCTTTAGTCAACTGGGGTCAGCTGTCCTGGTTGTGTCCCCTCTCAACAGTTTGTGCACCCTCAACCCTCTCTCTCGTGGCAAGGTGTGAGAAGCAGAAAAGGTCTTGACTCTATAAGCCCTGCACAGCAATAATGAAAATATCCCTGTGTTATCAACACTGTTTCCAGTACAAATCCAAAGCATAGCCCTATGTCAGCTACTCTGAAGAAAATTGTCTCTACCTCAGCCAAAAATAGCACAGGGTGAGAGGTAGACAGGATTACTATCACAGGGTGAGATGTTATTTACCAGTAAAATTCAGATTTAAGATGAATTTCAGTAAGGCTTTAATTGACAACACTAGGATCTTAGCCTTTCCTCAAGGCTAGTATAGGTCAAATGTTGTTGTAATGCTGAAAGAAACACCCAAACCCCTAACTTCTGTGCTTTTCCTACAATAAGCTTTTATTTGGGGGAATTATACTGCCAGTAGGAATATGTAAAAGAAGAAGGCTTATACTGGCTCTTTATTAATGCTTGGCACAAAGAGGGTCTTTCCTCAGAGGGACTATATGTGTAATTTTTAATTTTTTTTTTCCCCAAGCCTCTCCTCCTCTGAAAACTGTCATTGTCTGGCAGTTCTACCTTACCTAGAGTCAAGGTGAAACTGAGACATTTGCCAGCTACTTAATACCAGAAAAGACGAGCAACAAGAGACTGAGCATTTTCCAGGTATCATTTTTCAAGGAATTATTCCCAGCAGAGAGCACCGGGATGCCTGTCCATCCTGTGCTTACTGACCTGTGGCTGAGGACAGTTGCCAGCACTGATTCATCTCTAAAATGGATTAACGTTCACAGCTTTTCATATCACTATTGCGGGACGGATTGAATGAGGAATGCTTTAAAAGACCAAACGCATAAAAGAGGCTTTAAACCAGAGTGTTTACTCTTCACTTTACCCTTCCCACAAAATGGGACTGAGTCAGCTTTAGGATTCAGAGTTGTTTCCAGCTCTCTCCAAGAGCTCTGGTGCAAGTATGTAGGAAGTAAATACACGTTCAGCCAACAGACAAAAGCGATGTTGTGCGTAACCTTATCAAGGGTTCAAAATGTTGACACTCAGGGAGGCACTTCGTGCTAAAAAGCCACATTCGAACCAGATAGGCACGCAGAAAAATCATATACTAGTATGCCTCATGAGCTTCACTATGCAAACTTTAGTATTTTTGAAAAAAATCCACAAGTATAGGACCAGATTTTTCAGTAAATATGTTTCAGGCTACTTAATATAGACCCACTGAAGATCTCATTACATGTTTTCCTATACCGGGTGTAGAACCACTGCTGTTCTGCATCCTGTCCAAGGGCATCAGCTCTTCTTCCAGATGCATTTCCATTAACATTTCAGTTCAGCTCAGCAGTAAACTTGTTAACTGCATCTCCTTATCATCACCGCATAGAACATGGATTCAGACTGCAGATGGGCCTCCTGACATACAAACTGTAGTCCTTTAGGAAGGCATTACACCAGAATATTATACCAGCACTTAATTTGCACTAATTACTACAAGCACCTAGCTCACAGCACCAGAGCTAACCTGAAGCAGAGCCACTGGAGGTGTATAGAGGAGGTGTCAAGTGTGTAACATCACTTTGTTTTCATACTGGGACTAACAGCTTGCTAATGTAGACCTAGACACTTTTTCTAAAACTAAAATTTCTTCAAAATCTTATTTCAGCAACTTTTACTTCATCTACATGACAGTATCTTGCCCACCGTGCATGGCACATTAATCATCCCTTTGCACTTCTGTAAAACCGTGTCATCAAGAGAAACCAAAATCAAACTAATAGTAAAAAGGTGCCTCCAAATCATGCAATAAAATAAGTAAACAGCAAGTGGGAAAGATCACCAGCAATGCATAAGGGGGTTTGACCAAGCCAAGAGACACAGGGACTGAGTTTCCAGGGACTTGGAAGCTGCTAAGAGAGCAGTTTTACGCTCCAGCCCCAAAGCAAGTACTGTAAAATTCCATTTGATTTTTTTTTAGCTGGAAGCTCAAACACTGCCACATGCTGATAGTGATAAATCCAACGAGGCACAACCTTTGCAAAGCAATTTTTATCAACACTAAGAGGATGCTGCCTCAGCAGCCTGGAAAAGCAGAAAACGTTGAGCTTCCTGTAACACATATGGTAATTTTTGCTAAATTTTTGATCGAGTGGTGAATTTAGTGCTGTAATATAGACTTTTACAGCTACTTATGCTCCCTGTTAATTAAGGAGTGATATTAAAAAAGAAAAATAATGTAAATAATATTTAGCCCTTGGGCTGAGTGTTACAATTCTGAAAGGCCCTTCTCACGGGTCTTGTGCAGTGAGGACTCTGCCATGCAAAATCATTTTTACTAGATGAGGGAACGACATTGGCAGAGGTCAGCTTGCTATAACGCAATGAAAGCAATAATATTTTAAACTTCGCTGCTGTCTGTTAGACATTGGTCTCCACCATTAGGTTCTTAAAAATGTAGTTTTTCAGACTCCTGATGAAGTCAATGAAAACCATGGCTTCTCTAAATGAGAATGCTTTGTATCTGTATCTGATACTGGATTTGATTTCCAGTCCCAGAGATATCATCCCACAGTTCTGTAAACTGCTGCAGCTATTTATACTTTGAATTATAGATTGCTATGAAAATCAAGAAGCTATTCATAAAATCAGACACACATACCTTCTGACTCAGCACAAGGATGAAATTTCCTGGCCCTATCGGTCAAATTTCAACCTTTTTGTGTGCTTGAGACTCACATTTTGTTAGCCTCTCCTCCACATCTTTGTTCTCCCTTTTACATTTCCCCACGCTAGGAAGAGAAATTGATCGTGTCTACCTTCAAAATTCTATCACTTCCTAGTTGTTGTTTTTTTAATCAAGTTGTGCATTTCCTCCATTTGAAGCCACTCATCACTCACTCTCACACAAGCAGACCAGGACCTCCGTCCTGTAATTCCTGACATCTTCTATGTTCCTGCTGTCCATTCCAGCTCATGAATTCTCCAATATTTCTGTCTGCATTCCCAGTCACAGGTTCAAGTCCCCAGCTGGCAAAGCTGCTGCAGAATGAGCACAAATTAGTTGTTACTTCACTGTTCATTAAATGTTATTGCTTCATTTTTTCTTACAGGTGGAGACACTGAGGTCAAGGATAAATCATCTGTTAATTTGTAAAATACTTGATAATTGGCCCACAGGTCAAATTCAGTCATTTCAAACAACTAATTGGGTTGTCTGGGTAACGTGAAGGACACTTGAGAAAGAAGATGTCAGAGAATGAGCTGGAAGATGGAATAATTATTCCAGTAAGCCAGTCTCTGCCACTATTTTTCCCAGGACTTTCTGCCCTCCCTTGCCTGATAATATAACTAGAAAGATGTCTGCCACTTGGCAAGAATATTGGTATCCCTCACAAAAGATTTGTTTCCATTTATGTATTCAGAGCATTCATTCTGTGCCAGTCCTCATGTCTGGTCCGTAACGTATGCATTTGCTAATACAATGGGCCAGAAAGTTACAGTGCCTGCACCTTGAATACAAACACCTTGTTAATATTGGTGGAGGACATTAGTATGATGACTGAGAGTATCTTTAACGAATACATTGACCAAATATCTTGACCACCTTACTTCTCCCAGAGGGTGTCTCTTTTTTTCTCTATTTCCTCTCCTTTACTTTTCAGTGTCCCTCTTTAAGGTACTAGCAAGACTGTAGTATGAAAATATTTGAAATATTGTTTCTAAGTTAACAAAGAAATGAGGAGAGCATGATTACAGTCCCTACCTCAAGAGATAAAATTGTTTTTGAAGGAGAAAACTTACAAACAATCTTCAGAAACTCTCACTTGAAGGTAATGCTGATGCTTTATAATATTGTTGCCACAGTGCCACCGTGGACTTGCTATTGTCTTACGGGGATACTGGAGATGTAAGCAGCTGACATTTTAGCAGAATCAGCTCTACATGTCACTGTAGCTCACAGAAACTAACTGCTAGTAGAAAAGAAAAGCTCAATAAGAAGGAAAAGACTTTTCAAGTGTGCTCAGGAAAGAAAGAAAAACTGAGCATAATCAGTTTGGGAGTTATACCAAATAGTTACTAGTGAGTAAGAGTGACACTTCTTACACAGATCGCATTTCCTATATTCACTATGGGCAGAAGCATCTGTCTGGTGTGCTCTTGATTTCCAGCTAGAACTGTGCTTTACTTTTCATGAGATTTAATTATGGACATTATTGATGACTTAGCACCCTGCTTTGTGATAAACTGGGTGAATTTAGCATCCTAATTTATTCAGTCCTGAAATACAGGAGATTACTACTTCTCTGAGAGTTGAACTTGGTAAAAACCACAGAGCAGCCAATAATAATGCATTCAACACAGCCTTGGAGCCACTGTCTTTAAGTAACAGCAGCTGAATCCCAGAAGATACTTAGAAGAGTGAGGGACTTGAAAAAGGGATGGTCTGTGTTTCTTTTACATGGCCTAGAGATTAATGTCTGACTAAGTATTTCACCAAGTCTAGCCAGCCCAGCTCCTGTTACCCTCAATGCAGTCAGATACATAATGTGCACAGAGTGACCCAGGAGTGATGCTGTCCCTCCTCTTGCATGAGGAAAACTAATTTGGGCACTTTAGAAGAATTCCTACAGTCAGGTAAAGTGAACCTCACTTTTGCAATAAATAAAAAATATTATTTTTTTAAGTAAATAAACAAATAAAAATCCCTAAGCTTTCAGAAATGTTCTCTTGTGAACTCCAGTCTTCACTTGAAGAACTGAAATGTAAACTAGAGCTGAGAATCTGGAGCTTTAACAATAATTACATGTAAGCTACTGAAAAAAATTTAATTCTGTACTAAGGTCCTAAAAAAAAGAAAAAAAAAAGCATTAGTTTTCAACTCAAATGGTGGGAAACTGAAGTTACAGCTGCCAGGACTGAGAGCTCACCTTTTCTCTGTATATATAGACACAAGCCTAGATGAATGTTTTAGTTCTGCAGACTCTCATGACGCTTAAAAACAAGAGCACAACAGGGTTTATTCTAAACAAAAGAGAGATCAGGAACAGTGAACTTCTAAACAGTGTTTTATAGTCTCTCTGTTCACCAAGACAGTGTCTCCCCATTGCCCTCAATGAACATCACATTCAATTTCAGATATCTGAAAGTGGTTTCTGTTAAAACTGGTTGCTTACATGTTTTTCACAGGCAAAGAATAAGAACAGGTTCTGCCAACATGCATTTTTTTAAACTTATGCTAAACTTATTTTGGAACTAAATTCCTCTCCTATCTCAGTCATCCTGTGACTTTGGGATATAATTAGATGACTATGAAGGCACATCAAAATTACAGATGAGAGTATAAACATTTGGATTGTAGGTGCTTGGCATGAATCCTTTGACAACTAGGTTATAGATTTCCTATTATCAGTACAGACACTTGGTTACTTTAACACATTGAAGTAGAAGGTCAGTGTATATCTGCACATTCAAATTCCCCCCAGCATTCGTTACACTGTCTTTTTCAGGCATTCACAACATTTTGAAGGATCAAAATACAGGACCGATGGGGCTCTGAGTCAATTCAAGCCATCAAATATCCTCGATGCAATATTTTATTTTTACCCCCACTGAGCCTGCCTGTATTTGGTGACCTTTTTGCATAGATGCTCTGTCTCAGCACTACGCAAGAAGAATGTTTATGAGGACAGGGAACAGCTTTGCCAGTAAGGTGGTCCACCCCATGGCCAGGGAGAAGGGAAGCAAAGACCAGGCCACCCAAGGGGTGCAGGGCACAGGGAGGGTCATTCTACCCCTGTCAGAAAGCAAGACCAGTGGACTGAGGTGGGGAGAGGCTGTCAGTCCTAACTTTCCACTGATCCCAGAGGCCCATCTGCCAGCTCTGACGGTCCACGATGGGTCACTGATTTCAACTGTGGGATGAAGCCAAAGCTTGTTTGTGCTTCAGTTCTCATCCCTTGCAATACATTGTCACTCCAGCTGTCCTTATATGAATTCATCCTCATTGTTTTCCTTTGTTCGAGAACAAATTAAACAAAGTAGAACCATGAGTTTAATAAAAGCACTAAACTTTCTCCTCTGGCTGGCAGCACATCTGATAGGGGCCTTAATCTGTTTTTTTTTAGTATTAAAGACTGCTGTCATCTCCTGCAATTTGTGAGCCCCGCCTGAGCAATGAACAGCTTGGACTTTCCTGAACTAACATTTATTGTTATTAAATAGAACTTTGCAATGGCTGAGAGTTAATGCTGACACTGAGTTGGGTTTGTGATTTTATTTACTTACTTGATTCTTATTTATGAATGCTTGGCCGGGTAGTGAAGCTTCTTGGTACTGAAATAAAGCATCATTAGTATCAAGCAAGGAAGCAAAGTGAAATAAAGGTGATGTAAATGCTGTTCACTTGCTTATTCATTTAAATCGATTTTTCCTTACTGGCTGAGAGCATCTATCAAAAGAACAAAGCAAAAAAGAAAAGTGAAAAGTTGAATTTGGAAGCAGATTTCTTGTAGACCATTAGGAGTTATGTGATCCATAATATCATTGCTTCTGACAATGGTAAAGGCAATTTTTTGCCATGGATTTCAGCAGGAGAAAATGAAATGACAAGCCTGAGAAATCAGATGAATAAAACAAATGTCAGCAGTCATAATTAATGCTTGCCAACTCTCAGCATTTCATCAAAGTACAGAAATCACTCATATGCTTAAAGCTCCTGGAATCCCATAATTATGAACAATTTATTTAAACCCTCCAAAAAGACTATACTTGGCATGACTGTAGAGAAAGCTTATACCAATGAATTCTGAAAGTTAAAGAAATGAGACAATCTCATATATCTGAAATATGTTAATTTTTCAATGATCTCAGGAGTTGGTCATGCACTGTGTGTGTCAAAATAATTAACAATCTCTTTCTGCACACCAGGGGCCAGATTTACAGGTGATAGAAATTGGTCGGATACTGCTGAATGTAGCACAGTAGCAGAACTCAGGTGATTTACAAGTTTAAAATATTCCTTGTCACTAAAATCTATATTAATTATATTTTAACAGGACAGATACTCTTGCAAGTCTCAAGTATTTTTTCTTTTTGTCACATCTGTTTCTATTTTTCTACAGTCTAGGCAAATATTCTTTCAAGTCATTTTTTTCTGTTTTTACCTTGCACGTACAGGAGATTTGTTTCCTTTATGAAAATATGCTGGATTTTTTTCCCCACTAAGAATCCATATTATTTGTTCTTGAAAAATGAAAACCTGCAAGCAATGAAGTTATCACTTCTTTGGAATTTGTAGTCTGTATGTTGAGGGATCTGAAAAACTTCACCACAGCTACTGTGGCAGCGACAGACATTTTGTGCCTTGTCTGTTTGCTCTGACCTATTCCTGCCCCTTGCAAGAGGAGCAGGAGGAATGTGATTCTGTGCCTCAGGCAGGCCAGTTTGCTGTCCAGCTTTTCAACTTAAGCAACTAATAAAACCAATGTTCTGGGTTTTAAATGTTGCTGCTTCAGATGAGGACAGGTACCTGTGGATGTGTTATTGACTTAAGGAAATCAGACTTGATGGAGCCTTCACTGTTTAGCAAGAGTATCCATACAGGTAGGACTTGACCAGGGAGCACGCTTATATCTGCTGGTGAGCCTTAGCTCGACCAGCCACTAGTTTTTGACTGATTGATGAGGATGATGAGGGAGAATGCAAATGTCTTCATGGTATGATCTGGTTCCTAATCCTTCACTTCAACCAAGCATTAAAATTATGTCTTTGGGACATTGAAGGAATGTCTCAGGTGCAACTACATCCATGTTTCATCTGATGAATGTTTTTCAAGTCAGACTAATTTAACTGCATATAAATGTGCAAAGACACGTCTAGATTTTTCTCATTTTGATTAGGCTTCTTTCTCCCACTAGATTTTGTTTTTAAAATTTCTTTTGCATTTTTTATACCCATTTAATTTTCATCTACTTTTCCCTTTTTTTAACTCTGTGTTTTTCTCTCTCCATTCTTCTTGCATTACCAACATTGTATGGATCATGATTCACTAATGTGACACTGCAGCAAACTAGTGAGATGTGAGTTCGCTAGGTATAGATTCTCCCTAGGATTGCCGTAGGTAATAGGCTTTTTTTAAAATTGAAAGATGGGAGTTAGATGTTTCTTATATAAATCTGCCATTCCTTCTAACTAAAGAAAAATCTCCTAGACAGGAATAGAACTATTACTACATCCCCATTTGGTCCCCATGTGTTGCCTGATCTAGTTGAGAGGCGGCCCTGCCCATGACAGGGAGGTTGGATTAAATGATCTCTAAGGTCCCTTCCAGCCTAGGCCATTCTATGATTCTGTGAATCTATGATTCTATGATTAATGTTGAAATATTGATTTTACTTGATCTTCCTTTTCCCATTTCACTTAGAGTCCTCCAACAAAAAGTCCCTGTTGGGAAGGAATTTGGTGTCTTCTTTGCATGAATGAAAGTTACTAAAAGATCCACTCACACGTCCTTCAGTTCTTGGCCATCCATGGACCCTCAAGTGAGAAACGCCTGGCTTCTCCTTTTAACAATACTTAGTGTTAAAATGGGTTTTAGATGACCGAAGGGCACAACGTGAGCAGTGGCTTTACCTCCATGGCTTGGAGTCCTCTCAAATGCCTTTAGATGCTCTTGTCTCTCGAGTAGTGAATCACAGTGTGTGACACTGTTTTTACTCCCACTTGAAGAAAACTTTGGATGCAGAAGTGATGGAAGGAAGGATAACTCTTGGCATACAAAGACTTGTTAAAACATTTTCATTTATGGATGCAGCATACGGAGCTTGAATTTTTAGAATAAAAGTAATACTTTCTCTGTGGGGCTGTGTTCTTTCTAGTTTTCATGAAAGCACTACAGAAAATACCGTGCAAATTTATTTGTTTTTAATGGGCTTGTACATATGTAGAATTTAAAAGCCTAGTATTGTCCTAGTATTAGGACAATAAATAGTGCAAAGACACTGGGTACTGAAAAAACAGTCCAACTAAGCTAACACACAAAGCTATAGATTTACTGGTTTCATACCGCAACAATATTTCAGTCAGCATAGAAACCATGTTATGCTTTTAATATACTCTTTTGGAGCTCTTTTTATGTTCATAGCCCAGGAACGACACCAGCTTTCCTTTTTCTTTATTTCTGCCTCTGCAAGATAATTCTCAATAACATCATTTATAAATCTGTAAAAACGAAAGAGTGCTGTTCTATAGACAGTCACAGAGCTTGGGAAGTGACAAACAAAATAGCATTTGCTAAAGAGCAGACTGTCAAACAGATGTGACAGACAAGGCCAATTACCATATGCAAATGAGCTAGCATTCATTATATAATTTAAAAATAAAGCCATATTTGTCAAAAGTACTGCTATTCTGGACTGATTCTCTAGCTGGATAAACCCTGTTGAGTTTCAAGTTTTATGAGCCTCTGCATCACTTTTTTTTTTTAGAATGGTAAAATGTATTTCTGCTCAACTGAATTTTTCCTGTGGTTTAACATTTTACTTTTTCCTATTTCTCCACAGGAACACATTGAGTACCTTTGAAAATAGATAGTTTATTGCCATTTTGAATCTAGACTGGTCCATCTAGTCTGCTATTCCTTCCGAGAAAACTGAAGATGCTTCAGGGAAGACACAGGTAACCCTGCAATGCAATTTGTCTCTTTTTTCTTTTTCCCTGCTCCTCTGCAGTGGAGTCTTCACCTGGATGAACTCCAAAACAATGTCCTAGCTGACTTGAACATGATCATAGTTTTGTTCCCTACCTTTAAGACATTGGCCAGGGTGTAATACATATGATCATGGGGTTTTTTTGGTGACTTGCAGTTGCATTTCAATATATTTTCATGTGTTGTCCCTCAAAAATGATGTGCATTTATCAACATTTGATGCAGAGTAGTCATGCTGGCCACAGTCATCTTTCTTTATTTGGCAGTTGTGAGTATCTGTACCAGTGACAACCCTCTACAGAAAGATTGTTCTCCATTACCCTTTCCTGCAGTCACATGAAACTAAGTGAATTCATGGAAGAATAATGATACTCAGTGCCCTAGGTCTTGCCTACATGTGGAAGTTATAAGGAAATAAATGAGAAGATAAATTTGAAGTTTGGTAGCTTTAAATTTGAAGTTTGGTAGCTTTTTCACACTATATTTGATATAGTGGCTAATATTCTGCATCTCTGAGGAATATTGAGTTAATCTTCACAGGACAATGGGTACTATTTCACAGTATTCCTTCAATACATCTTGACGGAGTTGATGTTGTATTCCTACCCTTTCCCTTGTGATGGCCAAGCAGTAAGCCAGATTGGAGAGCTACCTTCCAGATAAACTAATGCCTAAAGACCCAGTGGTTTCCTACTATTATCTTACTTAAGTTGCTGTGTGAGTGTATCAGCACTGGGACTCACCCAAGAAAAAAAGCAGGGAGGGGAATGGACGGCTAAAGGTGATAGTGGAGTGGGGCAAATGATTTTTGTGGCACTGCCTTCAGCTAAAAATATTTGTTGAAGACAGATGGAATGTATAAGAAAGGTGGGGTCAGAAGGGAGGTTGAAGAGGATATACATGTCATCTACTCTAAACATACAGCTTTAGGTGTGCAATCTGGAGGTCTGTTGGCAGGAGAGGGTTCCTTCAAACAAAACTGCAAAGCATCCGCATCAGGCTTGTGCACTGAATGGCCTCTTAGAGAAGCTCACTTCTGACCATTGGCTATAAAGAGACTCAGCAGGTGAGACTAAAGTCAGAAAAGTGGGTTTTTTAGTGTTATTTACTTCCACACAGAATACTAGTAAGTCTTGTTTAAAAGTTTCTTTTGCCACTTTGGCTAACATACGTAGCTAATTATCAGGGTAATTACTATTCATCATGGCAATCAAGAGTAAGTCTCAGCTCCTCTAAACCCAGTGGAACTGATTAAGATGATCACTGACCTGAAGAGTTGAGGGACTTAAAAAGTCAGTGAATGGTTTTCCCAGAGAGAAGAAAGGCAGGTTTCTGGGAATAAGATCTGCTGCGTAGATTCTGGTGGAAAAAATGCTAATGTATCCACCTCTTGCTCCCAATCTCCAGCATTGCTCCAAGCTTTTAATCTCCAGAGCAGAATTATGAAAGTTGTACGTTCTTGTTTGCGAAGTTTCTCTCTATGCTTTACTAGCAGTGCCCCAGCTGAGCATATTTCACTGTATGCGATGGCTCTATTTAGCAAAAGCAATCATGCTGACAGTCTGCATGATGGAAGCTCTAATCTGTGCAGTGTCATGAACCATGCATCACCACGAGGGAATCTCTAGTGACTCGTTATTAATGAGAGGGAAGCGGTGACATTATTATTATTATTTATTACTTACCCTCCTCCACAGATGTGTAAGGCACTTTTAAAAACAAATAAAGATGGAATCCCTGCTAATAACCATGCAGAGCAGGAAGCATAGTTGGCATTTGCTGCAAAGTGTCTAAAGAAAAAACGCTGGGCAGCAGCAAGGACAGCACCATCTTCTAGTGTTGTCAAAGACATCTGGATAAATGAAGAGTAGTCAATACTGTAGCCCCCTGAACAGACAAAATTCTTGTGATTATTTCCATTGCATAGTGTTCTAGATACCCTTCTCCTATCCTGGATTATGGCTTCACAAACAAATATATATAGTATGCAGATTAACTTCCAGAGTCATTTTTCTGACTGATACAAATTTTGAGGCAACTGCATTATTTTCCTACAACACAGAATACAGGAAAGCAAGGAATCTGTTAACTTTGTCTCACTCTCTTTACTTGCCACAACATATGATTTTAAGGAAAAAGAAGACATCAGGTAGAATAACAACAGAGGGAGGAAAAAACTTACAATGATTATTTATATGCAGATACTATTCTAAAAACTGAAAATGAAATAAAAAATTATTGATATTAATAAAAAGCATCACATCTTGATTTTTGGATATTGCCATATTCTTCTGTCTTATAACTGTAGTGTACAAAGGCCCAGATCTGGATCAGAGGCAGTGACAGAGGAACGTGAAGTATATGTATGGGACATCAGCCCTTCACTTCCTACTGAATTATGTTCTTAAAAAACAACGCATCTAACCAGAATGCTCAAACTGTTGATCTCTCAAGCTATAGGTGATTTTTTTTCCACTTTCCTCTCTACTTAATCACCTGCTTTTACTGCCAACTTCCCTGGTTTGCAGCTACCAGTAAATATCCTCAGTATTTTGAAGCAGTGTCAGCACTACAGCAAAGTGTACTGAGGGTGAACCATTACCTCCCAAAGTAAAAATAGGCTCTGAAACAGCAATCAAGTGTTGCTTACACATGCTTCATTTTTTCATCGCCTTAATGACCA
This sequence comes from Apaloderma vittatum, assembly GCF_000703405.1. Taxonomy (NCBI): domain Eukaryota; kingdom Metazoa; phylum Chordata; class Aves; order Trogoniformes; family Trogonidae; genus Apaloderma; species Apaloderma vittatum. Next base: position 610 of record NW_009702946.1, on the reverse strand, counting down.
AAGCCTATTATTTCCATCTGACTAATATCTTAGTTTTGTTCTGAATGAACATGTATCCTCTGTCACTGCTAGCAGAAAGTGCTCAAAATAATTCAGGACTGAACACAAAGAAAGTGAAAGAAACATGACAAGACATCAAAAAGACTGTTACTAGCACTGAGTAGTGGTTTGGCATATCTCATGTGAGATGCTTTACCATGGATACCTCTGTGGAATCAGCCACTCTATGGATGGGAGAAAGTCACAGCCTCAAATACAAACTGGGCACATGGGCACAAATACCAACTGGGTACAGAGTGAGTTGAGAGTAGCCCTGAAGAGAAGGATTTGGGGGTGTTCATAGATGAGAAGCTCAACATGAGCCGGCAGTGCACTCATGCAGCCCAGAAGGCCAATCACATCCTGGGATGTGTCAAGAGAAGCGTAGCCAGCAGGTCAAGAGAGGTGATTCCCCCCCTTTACTCTGCTCTTGTGTGACCCCACCTCAAATACTGCGTCCAGTTCTGGTGGCCCCACCATAAGAGGGACATAGATCTGTTGGAGCGTGTTCAGAGGAGGCCACAAAGACGATCCAAGGGTGGGAGCACCTCTGCTACGAGGACAGGCTGTG
>NW_009702945.1:0-22480 GCF_000703405.1 Apaloderma vittatum | reverse complement strand
GGAATGGGAGACGTGACACAAGAGAAGAATCAGGGAAGCACGGCAGGGGACTGGGGCAAACACTGACCTCCAAGATCTTGAGTGGCTTTAGATTAATGGAAAGGTATAGAAGGATAAAGAGCTAGGGTTGAATTTCAAGGCCTCGGGCCTCAGTGGGATAACATCAAATGTTAGAACAGCTTTCACATCGTCTGGACATCTGGCCCATCCACATACAAGCAGTGATTTTGATCACTGGTTTTGCAGTCACTTCTTGCAATTGCAGGAATGGGAGACGTGACACAAGAGAAGAATCTATCTTTGCTAGATCACCTGGAGGCCACTAACAGGGAAGTAACCAGTAAGCCGTCCTTGCAAATATCAGGATGTAATCAGGGCTGGCCATGCAGCATGATCATCCCAGGGAGGAACAGAAGATGGGAAGAGATCATAGCTAACTTAATTTGGGATTACTGCAGCCTAAACCTTTATCCTCATTCCAATGGCTAAGCCAACAGCCTTGTGTTATTATTGGCCTTCAAACATAGTGGCAAAAAGTTTTTTGTGAATACTTTAGCAATGGAGAGAAAATCCCAAATGTTATAACTAATTCAAAATCACAAGGGAAAAAAAATTTTTAAAATTATTTTGCATACTGGAAATGTGAAAGTAGCTGAAGTCATTACAGCAGCTTCCTAAGAGACTGTGAGTGGCATTTTTTTGTTTCTCCCTCCTGAATTTGTCAGCTGTCCTAGGCATCATTTTCTATACTTGAATCACATTTTTGCCCTTACAGGCTCTGAGGATTTAGTTCTGATTTACAATAGCAAGAGGAAATCAGGACCTCAGCTACATCTATTGGCTGGCAGAGAGTTGCAGCCAGTGGCATGCACACAATTGCCTTTGTGATTCTGTGGGCTACCCTGCAATAGTGATGAATACATGTGGGCTGATACAGAAATTTCCAAACAAGAGGAAGTAGAAGGCTGTTCTCTTAACAGAAAATACTTTATCCTAGTTATGAGACATATTAAGAGTAACATAGGAAAAGATCCTTAATGCCACTCTAGTCTGACCAGCTTAATTGTTCCTGAAGCAGTTTCATCCTTCAAAATCTTATCTATACCAGTAAGAAAAATTCATTTGGAGTTCATACTAACAGCCCTATCAACAAAACTGGGCTTTACACAAGTGAGGACCCACTCCTACAAGCAGCCAACAGCCCACAACACTTAGATCATAGAATGAATCATAGAAGTCTTAGGTTGGAAGAGACTTTAGATCATCTAATCTAACATCCCTGCCATGGGCAGGGATGCCCTTAACTAGACCAGGTTGCTCAAGGCCTCATACAACCTGGCCTTGAACGTCTCCAGGGATGGGGCAGCCACAACCTCTCTGGGCAATTTATTCCAGAGTCTTGCCACCCTCGTATTGAAGAATTTCTTCCTAAGATCCAATCTAAACCTCTTCTCCTTCAACTTCAACCCATTTCCCCTTGTCCTATTGCTGGACACTCTTGTAAAAAGTCCCTCCCCAGCCTTCCTGTAGGTTCCCTTCAGGTATTGGAAGGCAGCTATTAGGTCCCCCCGGAGTCTTCTCTTCTCCAGGCTGAACAATCTCAGCTCCCTCAGCCTGTCCTCGTAGCAGAGGTGCTCCAGCCCCTGGATCATCTTTGTGGCCCTTCTCTGAACTCAATCCAAAGATCCTCGTCTCTCTTATGGTGGGGACACCAGAACTGGATGCAATATTTGAGGTGGGATCTCACAAGAGCAGAGCAAAGGGGGAGAATCACCTCTCTCGACCTGCTGGCCACGCTCCTCTTGATGCATCCCAGGATATGGTTGGCCCTCTGGACTGCATGGGGATGAATAAAGGGAGCCATGGAAAAGAAAGGAAAGGAGATGTGTTTCCATACCTGAGCTACAATCTATGTCTCTCTAAAAAGTTGCAGAATGTGTCCCATTTTATTTCACCAATTACAACCTGCTACTTCATGAGCTGTATAATTCAACAGCTTGCTTTCTCTTCTGTTGAGCTCACACTGCCTCCTGGACCCTGCCTATCTGCTATTTGGACAACTTCTGGATGATCTTAACATCTGTCTTACAATTTTTGTGAGTATTTGTGCCGTTTCCAGATAAGGATTCAGGTGTGGTAACTAAAGATGTGTTGCACCTTTCAGCTGAGTAAACTTGTATAACGAAATTACTTTATCTAAGCAGGAAATCAGCTACTGGCTTGCAAGCAGTTAGCTAGTCATTTCAGCCACCTTGTTCTCTTGGCCTTCTCTCCTCTTTGCTTTTTCTGATCCTTTGGAAACTGTCACATCCAGGTTATTTTTAAGTGGATGGTACCTGCCTAGTGGAAGAGTAGAAAGCGAGCGGCAGCAGCAAGAACAGAAATGGCTTGTAAACTATAGTTTCTTCCGACTTTTCAAAGTTCTTCTTCCTCATATAAGCACAAATGTCATGCGAAAGGGCAAGCAAGAATATTCCTTTTTTGAACTCTTATCCTACAAGACTGTTAGGAGTTACGGCAGATACTTTGGTCAGAAGTGACATAATTATTATGCTTAATTATTTCAGAGCCGAAGTCTACTGTAGAGAAATTATGCTTGTCTTGCACTAAGAAAGAAAATATAGAAATTAGTTTTATAATTCAGGACAATGATGTGGTAGAAGTATTGCATTTTAAAAAAGAAAAGTTTTATTGTGAGTGACTTGGCCATTCCAAACAAGAAAGGTAGTTTCAAACTACCTTTGTTGCCTCTAGTGAGAAAAATTTTAAATTTCTGCTCTAGCACTCCCATGAAAAGCACTGCTGTAGAGATTTCACCAGATGCTTACTAATCTCATAGGACATGCATATCACACAGAGAACATGACACAGGTTCTCTTAAACTGGTTGTATAACATAAGCAGTTAAACTTCTGCAGTTCAACAAGTAAAGTACTTAATCTGGACATAAGTACTGTGGAATGAGAATGGCTATTACATGTTGAGCTGTAATACTGACAGAAACTATCAAAACGCTAATATAAGAAGTATCTGAAGTGCATTTAACTCACTGTGTTGCAATAAATGATAAAGAGAAGTTAGAGTGCTAAGGAATTCAGATGTTAAATTACTGCATACTAGATATTCCATGCTGACTGCTGTGACGAACTCTTCAGGGGCTAAAATTCTCCCGCATGCTGATTCCAGGGAAGAACTGAGTGCCTGTAACAGCGTTGAAGGCACTGTTGAAGGTACCATAATGAGAGACCCTGGAAATGGCCAGAAGTGTACAAGGGCTTAGGCAGAAACACAGGCAGCAAAACAAGTCCCAAAGTTGCAGTGCTTTTGCATGCAGCATTATTGTGGTTTGAACATGCAGCTGGCAACAAAGAACCATGATCATTCCCACTTTCCTCCTTTCCAGGATGGGGAAGAGAAAATCCAGCAAAAGGCTGAAGTGTCAAGAATAAGGTCAGGGAGAGCTCATTCACCAGTTATGGTCATGGGCAAAAATCAGAGTAGACTTGGAGAGAAAACATCAATTTAATTTAGGAAACAGAACAACCATCAGTTTACCAACCAATTCAATCAGAGTAGGAAAGTGAGAAAATAAATACAAACAGATCTTAAATACACTTTCCTTCCACCCCTCCCTTCTTCCCAGCTACCTCCTTTCCCCTGGCAGCACAGCGGGGAAGGGGATGTGTGTGGTCTGTCCATTACACACTGTCCATGCTGATCCTTCCTCCTCAGAGAGAGGACTCCTCACAATCTTCTCCGGCTCCAACATGGTGTCCCTCTTACAGAAGACAGTCCTCCCCAAACTTCTCCAATGTGAGCCCTTCCCATGTGGTCACAGCTCTTCCTAAACTCTTCCAGTGCAGGTCCCTCCCAGAGGCTGCAGTCATCCCAGCAACAGACTGCTCCAGTGCAGGCTTCCCTGGGAGTCACAGCATGCTTTGGGAACAGTTCTCTGCTCCAATGTGGGGTCGTTCACAGGCTGCACTCTGGATCCTACAGTACTGTTAATCTCTTCAGTCTGCAGGGTCTCAGGCTGCCATGTCCCTGCGGGCCTCAGTGAAATCTCTGCTATGGTGCCGTTTTCCCCCTCCTTCTACACTGCCCTTGATGACCACATGGTTGTTCCTCTCACCTCTCCCTTCTCTCCAAAACAAAATAACTCCCCAGTACAAAGGAACATGCCCAACAGACTTCCCCTTTTCAATACTTTAATCGCAGAAGTGCTAATTGGCTTGGTCTTGGCCAGAGGCATCTACAACTTTTAGCCAGGGGAGGCACTAGAAGCTTTGAATAGGTGCCACCTCCATAATCCCCCCCTGCTACCAAATAACCCTGCCAGTCACAAACCCAACACAGGCATCCTTCTCCTTTTGCAGTTTCTCTGTACTTAGCAAATATTAAGTGTTTACACAGGCATTCAGTGTGATATGCCTCTGAGTTTGTAAGACATGTCTCTTCCTCTTCCCTAAGTGACTACAAAGTTTGTCTCTCATACTTAATTCTGCTGCTCATAATGAAAATGTTTATGAACAGGAACTATCTAGGTTGCCACGTGAAAGGTGCATGTGACACCTAGGTCTTGATCCTTCGCATATAAACCCCTTTGCATTGCTTCCCCTGCAAGTCATGGAAGGCAAGAGAGCAGCATTTTCTCCTGTTCCTCTCCCTGATGTCCACTGATCTATATGCAGAGAAGAAAGTCTGTTGAATAATGTGCCCCAGCAGACCTGGGCATGGATGCTTTACTTGCAGGTCCAAGGATCCTTCAAGCAAGCCTACCTGTTAGTTCCCACAGCTTATTTTCTCACATCATGTTTCTGATAAACTTGGACAGTGCTGTTATGAAAATGCTGAACAGTTCCAACACTTCATTTCAATCACTGACTTCATGCTAGATTGAGAATTAAACCTACTCATCTGTTTCTTCAGCACTGCTATTTATGGCAATATTCAGACTCCAAGCACACTTAGCTCAACACAGTTCTTCTGCAAGTTGCATTAAAAAGTCAGGTTTCCTGACTCACTGTGGATCAGTGTGACAGGATGCACTACTCATCAGCAGCTGGACACCTGAAAGGCTTAACTGAACCAAAATAAGGATGGAGAAGTTCTGAAAAGGAAGCTAGATCAAGTGATAGCCTAGATATGACCCAAAGTCTCCTAAATATTATGTCTCATAGTGATCAATGGTGGGTATTTCTTAGGTAATTTTCTGTCTACTGCAGGTTGTCCGCTAGGTATATAATTCTGATAGAAACTAGCACAACACCCAAAGCACAGCATCTAATATTCTTTCCAGAATTTTCATCATCATTAATTATTACCTATCTAGGTCTTCTTGTAATTCATATAAGTTGCTGTCCTGGTTTGAGAGCACCAGGGAAAAAAATTTCTGGGGCTGTCTGGGCCACATCACAGTGGGGGAGAGGGAGACAGCTGTGCCTGTGCTAAGGAAAGGATGGGTTAGGTGGCCCAGCCATGGTGTTCCTTCCCATGGTGCTCTGTATGAAGGGGCCCCTAGGAAGAGCCCTGGGGCTCTTGCTGGTTGGTGTGCTGGAAGGATTGCTATTGGCTTGCATTTGTGTAGCAGCTCCCAGTAACTGGAAAAAAACCGATCATTGGAAATTGCCAGCTGTGAAATGTTTCTACAGAAGGCACTGCACAATTATTTCTTGCTAATGCTAAAATCATGGACAGGATGCTCCTGTGGATAATTTTCCGTTCAATTTGTATTGTGACAGACATGATAAGGATGCTGACAAAATCAGGGCATCACAGTAGGTAAGTCAGAGCACAGAAAGTAAAAGGGTTTAACTCTGTCACCTGGCAGCAGTGCTGTTAGTAACGGATTTTCTTTCTAAATTTTCCCTGTGAACTCTGCCAGCAGAAGTAGTGGCCATTAGCAGATTGCAGAAACAATCTGCCATATCTCAGGGAGGCAGCTAGTCTGCTTTTTAATGAATGGCCATTAAAAAAAAGCTAGTAATGTCATAGATAGTAAGAAAAAACCCCCAAAACTATCAATTCGATTACAATCATTAATCTTGCTGAAATGACACTTACCCCCAAATCCGCTAAAATGAATAGCAGACGCCCAAGCTGCTTCAGTGGATTCTGAACAGAAATTTTACAAAGCAAAGTATAACAGTCAAGACATTCAAAATGCAGCATGATAACTTGACATTTCTTCCTTCTGTTTCAGATATGGACAGTGATTAGTATGTCCGAAAATAATTCTGTTTTTTCCATCTATATTGCTTGGTATAAGAGAATATCTGCTGTTCCCTCTTCCTACAGACTCTGCCTCAGGTAACACTTCGGAGCTCAGTTATTTATAATGAGCTCTCAGTTTAGATTCCCATCACTACAAAAAAAGAAAAGTTAAAAGGACAGTCAGAACTAAAAATCTGGTGTCTATCAAAACCAAATGGGAGCCCAGGGTTTAAAAACACACAACAAAAGAGTAATGGATGTAATACCACAAGTCATTACAGTAATGCGACAAAACATTCTTTTCACTGAAAGAGCCCAGGACTTTATCACAATGTCACACCAGAGTCACTAGCGTTTAGCCCTCAGAGAATATCTGCTTCCTTTCTAAACTCTGGTGCAAACTTAGCTGGATTGACAGCCCCAGGACCTGATCCATTCAATCTGGCTACACAACAGGAACAACGCTGTCAGAGTGAGATGCCTCTAGCTCTGATCCCCAGGACATTTGTGAAAGGATAGTTTTGTCCTTCTGACCTTGGAAGAGCTCAGTCAGTCTCAATCTTATGGGGAGCAATATTTCTTTGCCTGATTAAGATTTCCAGCACTTGCTTCCTATAATCCTACCTATTCTGTGTACATAGCAGACTTCATTTTAATTTGATGCAAAAAAACTCCATCACATTTTTCTCCTCTGCACTGCAGACTACCAGAAGATAATACTCATCTGGTAGGTTTGGAGAAGTCAGCTTATTTCCAAAGAGGGAGCATATTTTCTGCAGCTTAGGTGCTATTTGGCTATATGTACCTCAACACATAAGACTTTGCCACTGATTTTACCATAGATAGAATTAGAAGATGGTGTCATTTAGAAGGGCCCTCTGGAGGACATTGAGTCCATCTCCTGTTCAAAGTGTGACTTTCAGGTTCAATCACTTTGCTCCAAGTTCAGTGAAGTTTTGAGTATCTTCAAACATGAGGACTGTACACCATCTCTCAGTCTCTATTCCAGTACTGCCCCACTCTCAGAGGGAGATTTCTACATTGATACAGGACTTACAACTCTTCCTTTTGCTTACCCTTTAGTCTCTGCACCTAGAGAGACTATCTCTTTCTGTTTGTACACGGCTTTGTCATTCAGAGAAGACCATCCTTATTAATAATAATACAGTCCTAACAACATTTTGAGATGCTGTTGGGAATATCCAAGAATTGTATCACTACAATATGCAGGTCCAGTTTCTGACCAGGAAAGTGGGAGAAGCTACATACAAATGACTGGAGGGGAAAAAAAAAAAAGGAAAAAAAGCTGTATTAGCCAAGGACTGTGATGAGCCTTGCCCAGTGGCTCACCCGCTTGCTATTATTATTGCTGTTGCTTTTCTTCTCTGAATCTCCTCTGAAAACTCATATAGTGTAGCCTTAAACTTTTCTTCCTGAAGAGGAAGCACAGCAGACATTAACAAAATCAGCCATAGTTCAAACTGGGCTTTGAGATCTAATCACAATCCATCCTGAAGTTTGATTAAGTGCTCTAACAACTTGAGGAAGAAAGGAGAAAAAAGCCAAAAATAGAGTGCTGCTCTAGACAAGTACAGGATTGATGACGAGGTGAGGTAAAAAGAAGATATGATAGCAGTTTGTATCTCACAAAATGATCCCCAAAAGTGCTTTGCAGATCATCCTCTCCCAAACCATGGAGCTCTACACGTTTGAGGCTGCTGGTTTTCCTCTGTTGCTGATTTTTATTTCTAGGACCTGGTAAAATGTAACCCCTCTGTTGTAGTTCAGGCCCACTCATTGACTGCTAAAGGCATCCTACGATGAGACAAGTATCAGCCTGCATTCCCTCAGTGCTCAACCCACTGTCTTTGGGAGAATTTAAAATCTTTTTCAGTCATTTTCACCTGGCACAAATACAGAACCTGGTCCTTCAACTGCATTATGCAATTTCACAATGAGTCTTCCTGTTGATCCCAAGGCCCATGTCCACATGTTTACTGACACACGGAACAGCTCACAGGATTGACAGAGCTGCCTAAACATCTGGACTGATGCATTGCCCAGGATATCAACACTTCCAAGCAATGGTTTACAGAAGGGCCCATCAGACTACATGGACTAGGGAAACTAAACAAACCATCAGAAGACTAAAAGGGGGAATAAATACACTATGACTCACTCAAGCATTTCAGGCAAACAAGTATAGTAGGAAGAAACAACCAATTCTTTGCTTGAGTCACAGATCAGTGACATTGGTTTGTGCTGTAAATTTTCCATTATTCATTGTGCAGCATAAAATCAGTTTACAACAGTTCAAACTGAAAGAAGATAGATTTATATCAGATATTAAGAGCAAATTATTTTCTGTGAGGGTAGTAAGACACTGGAACAGGTTGCCCAGAAAAGTTGTGGAAGCCCCATCCCATGAAGTGCTCAAGACCAGGCTGGATGGGACTTTGAGCAACCTCATCTAATGGGAGGAGGAGTTGGAACTAGAAGATCTTAAAGGTCTCTTCCAACTCAAACGATTCCATGATTCTATGATTCCATGATTCTAGTTACATTACAGTGTAATGTAATGAATGTAATGCAATGAATGCAACTGTAATGAATTTTTCTTCCCCCTCCTGCAACTCCAAAAAGAGTCTCTTTCTGTAGCACACATACTGAGACAAGGGGCCACCAAGGACTGGGGTCACAAGTGTTGGATAATGTCGTGTGCGTTCATAATGAGAGAGAAAGAGCATATTACACCATGTAAGGACTCATCTTCCCACACCAGGTGCTCCAGGGAGAAACAGAGAATCTAAGTGATAACAGTCAAATTACTTCAAAACTGAAAGTAAGGTCTCTTCATCTGTCCTGAAACAGATCACTTCTCCTACACAAATCTGAGACTAGCAGCTCTTGCCTGCAGGTGGGAAAGTAAAAGTTCAGTGAGGAGTCTTGTCTGTGCATGGCTTCCAGCATCATCTTCTCTAGTCAGCTGAAGTGTCTTAAGATTTTGTGGCAGCCAGTTTTCTCTGAACAGCACCCAGTTCCAAAAGCCTATTGTGTTGGTAAAACGCCCTGGCACGGACCCTCAAACATCAGGATACTTGTACCTTTCAGGAAAAGCTACCTTTACGTAATGCTTTTAGTAAGGCATCAAAAACTTGCAGGGTGCTCCAACCAGAGGGAGCTAGGGGTAATAAACCTATCCTCTCCTTCTTCTGGAAGCCCTGTGCAGAGTTCTTGCACCTTCTACATGCACATAAAACAATACCATTTCAAGGAGTCCCCAATTGCAGATTGACTCACTGTTGGAAGTGCTGTTGACGTCCCTCTGTGTTGGTCGCAGGTTGTACTGAATTGAACCTTCAGAGGTGGCCCTTCCTGACAGTAAATGAGAGAAGAGAAGGGAGGAAGAGAAGGGGAAGAAAAGGGAATATTTAGATAAACTCACTAAACAGTTCTTCAGACAGCATCCACTATAATACAATTTCTTACCGTAAATACCACTTCCCTCCACCCCCATATACACACAAACACATGCACACTTCCAGCAGAAATATGGAGAAGCTAGTGGCCTGGACTCTTGCAAAGGAGTCTCGTTTGCTTTGAGTGTTAGCCCACTGGGAATGCCTTGTATTGGGGTCATTGAAGATGGAGGAGGGAACTCAAGATGTAGAACTGGTGATGTCATTGCAACAGGTACGTGTAGGACGTCACTGTCGGATAATATCCTAACAGAATTATAGAATCATAGAATGGTTCTGGTTGCAAGGCACCTTAAACACCTTATACTCAAAGCCCCATTCAACCCAGCCTTGAAAAATTCCAGGGAGGGAGCATTCATAGCTTCCCTAGGCAACCTGGTCCAGTGTCTCACCACCCTCACAGAAAAGAACGTCTTCCTCATTTCTAATCTATATCTACCCTCTTTCAGTTTGAAACCATTACCTCCTGGCCTATCACTACACTCCCTGATAGAGTCTCTCTCCATCTTTCCTGTAGTTCAAATGAAGTACTGGGAGGCTGCTATAAGGTCACATGGGAGCCTTTTCTTCTCCAGACAGAACAACTCCAACTTTCTTAGCCTTCCCTTATACGGGAAATGCTTCAGCCTCCTGATAATATTCGTGGCTTTCCATTGGAACTCATCCAATAGGTCCGTGTCTTTCTCATGCTGGGAGCCTCAGAAAGGAAGACAGTACTTGAGGTATGGTCTCACAAAAGCAGAGTAGAAGAAGAAAATCACCTCCTTTGACCTGCTGACCACACTTCTCTTGATGCAGCCCAGGATATGATGGGATTTCTGTGCTGCGAGCACACATTGCTGGCTCATATTCAGTTTTTCATCTACCGACACCCCCAAGCCCTTCTCTGCAGGGCTGCTCTCAGTCCATGCACATCCAGCCTGTACTTGTGCTTGGGATTGCCTCAACCCAGGTGCAGGAACTTGCACTTGGCCTTCGTGAGGTTTGGACTTGCTGTCAAGTCCAAATTTATCTTCCAGCATCTCTTTGAGGAAAGAAGCATGTGACAGAACCTTAATGTTAAACATGAGCACATCAGCTGAGCTGTCCTGTTCATCAACAAACACTGGCTGTAACAGAAAAAATAGCTTGGCAGCGTTTCACATTCTGAACAAGTTTTTCCTCAGAAAAGAGCAATCCAAATACTCTTTGACATTAAAGGTATATTTGACTCAGGTGAGGAAAAGCTGTGTTATTAACCTGACACATGTCTCCTTAGCAAACTGCACCTTTGAATTTTCTACAGAGCAAATAGTCCCTGCTACAGAACGTGCAGAGGTACCAGTACCATACTGCTCTAATGTTCTTCATTTCAGATGTACTGCTCTGTAAATGAGGCATCAGAGTGGGGCTGATAGCCTCTCAGCCTGAAAGCACCTGAGTCCACGTATTTTAACATTTGAGGTTATGCTCACTACACTTCCAATCTAGTTCTCCTTTTTCTAGTTCTACTGCCTTCTCATTTGCACAAGGTGTGGTTATCAGATTTAGCTTGTATGACTTCCTTTTAACTGCAGTGTTGATGGAGGATTCTCAGGTACGTGCTATACTGTGAGCAATGCAAGGAATCTGAAAGGTTGATGGAGCTTTTAATAAAAATAGTTTCCATGCTGCTGTCACAGAGCAAATGATGAATCCGTGACCACCTTAGGAAAATGGCCATGTAAACAGCAGGAGACTTAAAAATAGTTAAAGAGATTGGCATCTGTCGAGTCCAAAATCTCCAACTGATTACTAAGGCAACAAGCAAGTGAGTCTAAATAACTTTATATAAATAAGCATTGTCTTTACTGAGCTCTTGTCTCTATTTAAATGATCTCTCTTCCTGATTTCCAGAATTTGACCAGGCCATATGTACTACTTAATAATGAAGATGGATGAAAAAACAACGTTCACATTAGCTATAGGTTTTTTTCAGAGAGGAATGTTGTGTTCCATTTTGTGCTCCTCTCGACAAGAAAGACATTGAGGTGCTGAAGCATGTCCAGAGAAGGGCAACAAAACTGGTGAAGGGTCTAGAGAGCAAATCTTAGGAGGAGCAGCTGAGGGAACTGGGGTTTTTTAGCCCAGAGAAAAGGAGGCTGAGAGGAGACCTTATCGCTCTCTACAGCTACCTTAAAGGAGGTGGTAGCGAGGTGGCAGGGGTCAGTCTCTTCTTCTCTGTAACAAGTGATAGGACAAGAAGAATTGTCCTCAAGTTGCTCCAGGTGAGGTTTAGACTGGGTATTAGGAAAAACTTCTTCACTGAAAGAGTTGTTAAGTACAGGAACAGGCTGCCCAGAGAAGTGGTGGAGTCACTGTCCCGGGAAGTACTTAAAGACGTGTAGAGGAGGTGCTCAATGACACGGCTTAGTGGTGGACTTGGTATTGCTGGGTTAGTGGCTGGACTCCATCTTAAAGGTCTTTTCCAACCTAAAAAATTCTGTGATTCTATGACATGCAGAATTAATTCATTTGAGAAAGCACTGGAATATACACAAGAAATCCTTATCATACCAACTGAAGAGCAGTTAATGCTAAATTATTGCTGACTGATGCTTTCATCCATTCATTGAATGCAGAAGGATACCATTGAAGTAATTTTTGTCTTATAAGTGTAAAGTCTGAGGAGGAATTTCACTTTTATAGTCTCTACCTTGCAGCAGAATCAGCTAAATCCATGTATACAGTCATCCCTCCAACCTCGTACAGAGTACAAAGTGTTAAGGTAATACTCTCGAGTTTCTTTCACCGCACACTCCAGTCTCTTAAAGGCTTTTGTATTCTTATTTGTAATCCAATCTGCTTGCAACAACTTTTCACTAAAAATCAGGAATAGTCCAAACACTTTCAGACTTTTAGAATTGCCTAAGAGAATCAACAAAACAGGTAATTTGCTCATGAGCTCATGTTCTCTTATTGTTCCATGTGCAATAGGTGCACACAGATTCTCTCGCTGAGTGGGAAGTGAAATGAGTGATGCACTGGCCTATTGTTCTTTTAAAGATCATATTACATTAAGAACTAGTCTTTATTCAGCACTGTTTTCCTTGCTTTTCCAAAACAGCCTCCACAAAGCTACTAAAAAGCATCATTCTACCTACCTTGATTTTCACTTGCTTCCTGTTTATCAGAGAAACCACTTCCAAGGTGTTCTTATTGTTTATAAAGGTTTTCCCAGAATTACCCTCCTCTATTCCAAGTCCTTTTGATCTCCAGCCCCTATTTGTGTTTTTCCTCACTATTGCTTGCACAATACCTTTGCTTTCTCTAATCACTTATTGTTTTAGTACTCATCCATAGCAGATTTTTTTCCCCTCCTTTGCCTGCCTTGCATTTGCTTCCTTACTGAGGTATTTTAACTGCCCAATGTTTTTCAATAAGCCATCACTGCTTTTATCATGTATTTAGTTTTGAAACATTTCCTTGCATGACAAAACCGAAACTTCATAAATACAGGGCTTGTAGAAGCCTCCCTGCCCAAATGCTGGTTAACATGTTTTGCCACTCTATCTTTCTGTGATTGTCTTGGAGGACTGCATCTTCAAAGCAAAAAATAAGAAACGAAAAATGCTTTTTTAAGGTATAAACATACACTTAATCTTTTCAGTGCTGCTAGAAGATGTTTATTCTTAGCCAGTTGTCAAAACTGCTCTTTTGAGTTTGTGTATCTTTTTTTTCATTCTCTGGGGGAAACTGCAAGCTATTTCACAAGCACTAAAGCAATCCTACATATTAAAGCATTTTTATGTGCCTACAAAACCACTTTCAATTAAAACTGCATTTATAGTTTTGGCAATTGTCGGTATTTTCTTTCCTGGATTTTAACACTTCTCTTATTTACAGCTTCAGCTCCTTGGAATAAGTGAAAACCTGAGAACCACAGCTAAATCTAAACAATGAAAAGTTCAGGCAAAGAAGTACAGTAACCTTTGTGGTTGTGCATAAAAGCCTGGAAACTTGATCACTTCCTGCTCAAAACCCAAATTATTAAAGTCCTTAAACTTACATTTCTTTATGATAGGTACTGATTTTCAAGACAGTTTAGCAGAGAAGGTTAAAAGGGACCTTACTGCTATCTTCAGCAGCCTAATGGGAGAGGAAAGCAAAGATGGAGACAAACTATTTACAGAGATGCATAGAGAAAGGGTAAGAGGCAACAGGCACAAGATGCAAACCAGGGCATTATTATGAGATATTAGGAACAATTTTTTTCCCCAGAGAGGAAGGTGCCATTACAGCAAGGTCTCAGGGACGTCACAGGCTCCCCATTCTTTGAGATACTCAAAACACACATGGTCACGTTGTGGAGTGATCTGATACATCGGGACTTGTGTTGAGAAAGGAGAAGCAGAAGAAACCTCCAGAGATCATTCCAAACTGCATTATTTTATGATTTGTGACACAGCATTTCATAATCCTAAATTTGAGTATTCGCACCCTACACATTTGAGTGAAAAATTGTTTGACAGGCGCTGTGGTGCCTTCAAGAGAGATTCTTCCCCTCACCTCAAAACAACTAAAAAATTTTTAAATTGGTCAGCCACTATGTTCTCTGCCTGGTTCCACATCAAGTGCCCTGTATAATTCAATCAGAGATGGTTGGACTGAACGGTATGCACAAAAAGCAAGATAGAACTGTGGGGGAATCAAAACAGAAAAAAGGTCGCTGTATTGGTAGGTATAAGTGCTGAGAGAAAGAACACGTACAGATATTGTAGCTCCTAACACCTCTGTCAGAGCATAGCCTTCTGCTCAAGCAGGAGTCTACTTGCGTGCTTCTGAAACATTTAAAAGACAGAAGTTTGTGCAGTGCTAGATGAGTATAAATCTGGCCTCTGAAAGTTAGCAAATTACTGGGTACCTGGAAATCTACATCCAGTATGTGCAAGCTTCCTTAGTCCTTTTTGACAATGATGCAGAATCCAGCTCTTCACTGTCAGCTCCCAAATTTGCACCACAGCCAAGAAAGAGCAGCCAGGAAAATAACCTGTTGCAAGCAGCATGGAGTTCCCTCCAGAGCAGAAGCAACACCCCCAGAGGAACAAACACTGATTTCTTCTTAAAATTGATTCCTACCTTTTCCGCAAATCAAACGAAAACCAATGATTCACAGCAACTGTCCCAGCCTTCCCAATGTTGTGATTCACTTGTGTCTCAGGAGAGACATTGACTCACAACACTCAAGGCCCATAGTGGGGGAAAGTTTCACTGTAGAGCTGGAGGAGCAAAGACCCTCACAGCACTACCAGCAAGAGCCTCACCAGCAAGGATCCTTCAGCGTTATTTGGTCCAGCCCAAGGGCTAGTACTGCAACCTCAGCTTTCTTTGAAATTGTGGTAAGCAACAAGGATGAGAGCACTCCTAGTGTTCATTATTTTGGGTGGGGTTGTTTTGTAAATATCTGATATTCCTCTGAAGGGCCAGAATATGCTCTTAGATTATAAAGCACAGACCTGATGTTTCAGGAAAAGAGTACCATTATCTCAGTAGCACCTAAGCAGACCCTGATATATCTAAGAACTGTAAAAATCAGGTAGATTTTTTTTCTAACATATTCCATACAGTTTCATTCATTCTCGCCCACGTTACAGTTATTCATTTTAGAAAACCAGATCCACCCCTTCATATACATCCACACTGAACAATTGCAGGCCTCACCATTTTAAAAGAGATCTGAGGAATACAGATTCAACATATTAATTACCTAGCTAGAGACATACAAAGAACTAGGGGTAGTCTAAACCAGTAAACACCTCTGGAGTCAAAGAAGTCAGCTGCAGTGCGACTGATCCACCTAATGTAAACCCAAGAACCTTAATCTGGACTTTTGATGCCTTAGCTTGCTGCTTTAATTACAGACTGCTGGATATTTTGGTGTGGACTATATTCAGTTGCTTACAAGAATTGCAGAAGAAAATCTTTCTGCAGCTTGCTTTTTACTTAGGATACAACAAACATGGATTTCAGCCCATGGTCTACCCCATGCTGAACAGCAGGAAGCCTTATCACTGATTTCCGTTCAGCTGTGGGACAAATCTCTAAAATCTTGAAATGGCTGTTCTTCCTTGAGTAATAAAAAGTCTCATTTTTTTCCCCTGGAAACAGGGTTCTTGTGTTTCACCTCTCTTCAGGTTTTAACCTCAAATGACAAACAGCTGTTTTGTTCTTGCAATGCAAGCACTGATTTAATACCCCTTTTACCATTGTCCAAGTAGCCACTTTCACTCAGAAGACAACGCACATCTCCTGGCAGATGTTATCAATTTCCATAACCTCATCCTACTTCCTTTGAAATTATTATCATTCACCACCCAGTAGCACCTAGAAGTCCCGCATATGAAGGACCTACTGTGAGTTCTATGATAATATTTGAGAGTGAATTCAAAAAAGACTGCCTTGTTTTTCTCATTTAATGCAGTGCCTAACAAACTGTAATTTCAGCTTCTTAACCTGAGGCTGTTAATATCAAACCATATATAAATAATAAAATCCCAGTGTATGCAGATGTCCACAGGGGGGAAGAAAAAAATGCCTAAGAACTTAGCATTTGTCTGCAGGATGAGTTTTAAAAGATTAGGACACTGTTTCAGGGAATATTTTAGTACAGCTACAGGTTGCCTATTTCACAAATAAGTCAAGATGGACGGTATATAAATAAAGTAATCTATAGCTGCTTCTTCCAAATACAACCAACTACACAAGTTAAAAGGTCTGAGGTGATTTTTTTCCTCACTAAATGAAATTCCAGCACACAACATTCCAGCTCTGCACTATCATGGATTGTGCTCCTCTTCCCCATGAGTCTTTGCCCCTCCCTGTTGATCATGGTGGCAGTACCTCCAAGTAATACTGCAAGAGAAGCACTAGTCATGATGACAGCTTGATGTTGACAGACTTCCACAGATCTCAGCTGAGGACAAGTCATCGCTGTAGAGAGGAAGAATTGATTCTGCTGTACTCTACCTCATAAATCCACAGCACAGGCAAGCTTTCTGAAAGGATCTTTACCTGGTCTAAGCGCCCCTCTTGGTGCAGTCTTTTCAAAAACTCTGAAGTCGTTTAGATGTTTCTGAAGTCAGCAGCAGCAAAATAGGCTTTTTAAAAAAATTAAAATTATACTGTTTTTAACAGCACCTTTTCTGAAAGACAGAAAAGACCAAAACTGGATTATTATTTTTTTTCAAAGTAAATTTTAAGGAGGTCTCAAAGTATTAACAGAAATCAAAATTTCACAACTTTTCACTGTCTAATAAAAGTATTACAAATTTTCCTGCTGGTCCATTCAAGCTGTGTGGACTTCTCACACGACACCTATCACCACGTAACCAGTCTATATCTCAGTGACTTTATGCAGGATGAACTCTTAAGCACTAGAACCAACATCTGGACAAAGGGTTACAAGGAAAGGTGGAAGTGGAGGATAACACTTCCAACCTGCTTTAGTGACAGGAAAAATCCAGATGATTGTGAAACAACTGAGCAGAGAGACCTTGCAGTAGGGCACTGAGAACTCCTATCCAGCCCTATGGAGCTCTGCACTCCCCTTTCAATATTCCCTTATCCTTCATAGCCTAATGGGAGTTCTAATAATAGAGTAGGAGTTTCTTCTAATAAGGAAGTCGCCTACCTACTGTACCAGCCTCAGTGCAGATGCTCCTTTAATATCTGAAAACACTCCACTTGAAGGACAGTGAAGCAGAGTGTCTCAGCACACATTTAAGGCTATCAACCAATGACCACACAGACACAATTCTCATATGTCCTAAAACTGCAGTACTCCTGCACCTGGGAAGGAATCATAAAATGCACTAGTACAGGTTAAGAGGCGATCTGCTACAGAGAAGCTCCTTGGAGTCCCAGTGGACAAGTTATCCACAGGACAGCATTGTGCCCTTGTGGCCAAGAAGGCCAATGGTATCCTGGGGTGCATTAAGAAAGGTGTGTCCAGCAGGTCTAGGGAGGTTCTCCTCCCCCTCTACTCTGCTCTAGTGAGATCTCACCCAGAGTACTGCATCCAGTTGTGGGCTCACCAGTTCAACAGGGACAGAGATTTACTTGAGAGAGTCCAAGAGAGGGTTACAAGGATGATTAAGGGACTGTAACACCTGCCTTATGAGGAAAGGCTGAGAGATATGGGGCTTTTTAGTCTCAGTCTTTTTAGAAGACTGAGAGGGGATCTAACTAATGTGTATAAATATATGAGAGCCGGGCATCAAGAAGCAAGGGACAACCTCTTTTCGCTTGTGCCCTGCAACAGGACAAGGGGCAATGGATGCAAACTAAAGCACAGGAAGTTCCACCTCAACATGAGGAAGAACTTCTTTACTCTAAGGATTACAGATCACTGAAACAGGCTCCCCAGACAAGTTGCGGGGTCTCCTTCTCTGGAGACTTTCAAGACCTGTCCAGATGCATTCCTGTGCGACCTGCCCTAGATTCTGTCCTGCTCTGGCAGGGGGTTTGGACTAGATGATCTCCAGAGGCCCCTTCCAACCCCTGACATTCTGTGATTCTGTGATTCTGTGATTCTGTGATACTCCATTTTGCAATTCTAATAATTTTCTTTTAACATAATTTGTGTGTGTAATAAATACCTCCCTGACTCTACACCACCACAGAGCTCTCCAGTACGACTTTAGGAGCAGCAGGGCGCACAGCTATAAATAAAACTGCTCTGAGCTGTGCTGATAGTATCCAGCATTATCAATACAGGAAGTAACTAGCAATAACAAAAAATCAAGAATGATTTCCTCTAGTGTCTAACGGCTTCAAGGCAGCTGCAGACAGAAATCAACGCATTCTGTAGCAGACCGGTGCATGAATTTTGCCTTAAACATTTATTGTCATTTTTACAATGTAGAGGGGCGATCTGATAAGGCTACAGATGCCCCAAACAGCCCTGACCCGAATATATGCATGAGGCAGGATGGCCTTATCTCTAGCGTATCTTTCAAAGAGGGCATTCACACGTTAATGAGAATTACTGGAAACAGTGAAGTGCCTTGATCCCCTACCTGACATTCTGCACGTCTGCATTTAGAAAATTGTGTATAAATTGAGGCAAGGTTAAGCAAAGATTTGAGGAAGAAAAGAAGAAAGAAGACAGCAACGGGTGCATCCTGAACTCTGCTTTGGCTGGACCAACGCAAGAACGCGGACTGGTGATCTCTCTCTCTCTCTCTCTCTCTCCCTCTTTTCCTCGCTAAGTAATGCAAGATCTATTCATATTGTTTATTTAATGTTGTGCCTAAATTTCTTTCTTGTGATGGTTAAGTGTAATATTGTCTGACTTAATATTGTGTTCAGATGTCTCTTATTATTCCTTGTTATTAAGTTGCTGTAGTTCATTGCTTATTTAGCCTGGATTTTTGTTTTATCGTCTGCCCTATCATGCCTTTAAATTAGAATCAATTGTCATGAGTTCAATCTATGCATTATGATAACTTAATAAATGTTTGTGTATGGGCCTTGAGACTTGTCTCACCATTGTCCATGCCTTTGATGTATTATGAATCTAAAAGTCACTTGTCCCCTTCTCCTGGGTGGGACGTGACACATTCAGTCAGAGAAATGCCAATATCCTGCCGTTGTCTATGAAAATTCTCTAAAGCAGAGCTGGATTTGCACACTTTTTTGTTCTTTAAAGTGGCAATGAATGGAGCATTGTTGTGCCTGTCTTGAAAACCAGAAATAAAAAAGAAATGTTAAAATACTGGAAATTGGGTCACCCCATTGGTTTACATTATGGAATCACTGAGATAGAGGCTTCTTGGTGCTTGTCAGCCATTGCTCAAAAAGAATTATTTGGTGACACCAGGAAGTCTACTTTTATGTGCATTTGATTTGGAGTGAATGTGTGCAGTCTAATAAGTTGCAAAAAACTTCTGGGTAGACCTAACGGAATGAGTTCGCTGCAAGAGTCTTCTTCCTGGTATGATTTCAAATCAGGCAGGAACTCTTTTGCTTGTGATATTTCTGTGAGCCATCTTTATGGAGATGCATGCACTCTAGCAAATGCCACATCTTCAGGCTAAAGAAAGCAAAGGAGTTGAGGAATTATATCATACAGGTCTCTGAAAACATAAGCATCACAGAGAAAACCATCAGGGATCATATCTTCAATATATCTTCTCATCCAAGAATTAAGAACCAACAAATACAGCAGTTTCAAAACAAAATGCTTATTCATGCAACATGACTGGAAAACCTAGTTACAAAGCACTGCAAATACTAAAAAAGCAATTTAAAAATGTAGGCTTAAGAAGCAACTTTAAAAAATTCAAACAGTAAAGTCCTTGATGGGCTTTTAAGTACAAATAATCCACCTCTGGCTCATGAGTCCCGCAGCCACTACTTTCCAAAAATTTAGGCTATGCTAAATGAAGGAACATTATGTTCTTAAGGGGTTCTTGTAATTCCTTGTAAAGAAGTGCCTGTTTGGAGACAGGACATTTGGCTTAGTGGATAGTAGTCTAATCTGTTATGACTTTTTTTTTTTTTTTGTGACATGAACTCCATAACACTCCTTATTGTGGAGGCTTTTAGGAACAGGACAACCACACTTGGTCATTTCAGGGAAGAAAGAACCGTATGAAATGGAAATTAATAGACAGTCACCTGTTCTGGCATGAGTATGCATCTAGGGAGCCTGAGGCTTCAAGGTCTCCACTGTTGATAGTCATATCTTATCTTTTTCCTGAAGTGGGGAATGGACAGAAACTCCAGAGCAGATAGCGTGTAATCATTAGTGACTGTGAGAGAGCAAGGCAGAATCTCCCAACTGCCTGGAGAGGTAGGAGCCAAGAAGCAGAAGGCAGCTTGCAGGAAGCTAAAAATAAACCTAGCTTATTGACATAGCCTTGTTTCCTTCATGGTTGTGTGACAGAAAGGCAAGACTGATCTATTGTGTTATGAAAAAAAGGTCAGCAGGACACAGTTACTCTGTGTCTCTGTTTAATGACAAAGGGGCCAACCCAGGCAAAATAATCAAATAGTGGCAAAGAACACTTACACAGTTACTACTGCATGTGTGAAAATGCACTTTGAGTGAATTTGCTATAAAATTTATTATAATTCTAGGATAGATAGACACAGTTTTTCACAGTAACCACTGATTGCACTGACTTTGGTGGTGGGAGAGGGACAGTCTGGGTAATGTGGAGCTTGGTTTGGACCACATATTCTGAAAAGTTTCCCAGGCTCTTTTAAAATCTAGCTTGCTTGGAAATAGAGAAACCTGAACTCACAGCACACTTGAAGAAGTGGCTTAGACATCTTTTAAATCTTGCTTTCCAACACATTCCTACTTCCTAACCACAAGTTATGTTTTCAAACAGCTGCTGTGTCCTGAAAAATGCCACCTTCTGTGCCCTCATAATCCCCCTTCCCCTTCTCTCTGTGTCTACTTCTCCACCGCATTGAAGTGAACACGATTACTTCTATTCATTTCACTTCTCCCCTGGTGTACAGCCAACCAATCCGTACACATCTCCACTTCATAGGAACCTTCTTCCATTGAATATACTGGGCTGAATTATAAGACTGATTCCTCAGCAAGTGCCCAGTTTGAAAATAGAAAACTCTGTGAAGTGAGTAGTATTTGAGCTGTATCCAAATATTGGGTCACACTGTGTGTCAGCCTGACCCAAGGCACAGCGTTACCATTACAGAATGCAATCTATGCCCTTCTTCCCTGTTTAGCATGCAAACACCTTCCCTGCAGCAGAAGTTTCTTAAATGTTTAATGAAGAATATTGCTTTCAAACTACTCTCTAACTACAAAATTGAAATGCAGTATACTCTCTGGATCTTCCTACACACATCCAGATAGCCAATAAACTCCATTCTCCTCTATTAAGGAAGTTTATAGGACTGCACCTCTTACAATAATGTATCAGATGGAAATAAAGAATTTGGAGTTATAAGACAACGTGTAGATGGAGACTTGAGCTGGATGATTTCTGGCATAATATTTTTATATTACTATTTTTCCATCTGTCTGTGTCAGAAAATCACACTGTATGTGACTGCCAAGCTCTGCAGGACCGAGTACATTCTTCCTGAGATGCTTTCTTAGCCTGTTCTCACTTTTATATGCCTCACATAAATTGCCTGCTGTGTTTACTTGCAAATGTAATCAGCAAAGTCTTTATTGTTCAATACAAATAATAAAAAACTCCCTAATTCCTGTTTAAAGATCAGATAGAAGAACGTATTCTAGCTTAATTGCATCTTGCAAGGTCAAATTATGTTTCACTAGAAAACAGAAAAAACTGTCTTTTACACAGACGATACTAAAAAACAACACCAACTTGCATATTTTTAAAAACTTCGGGATTTTTTTTCATTTTAATTGCAAAGTAGTGCTGAAGAGTTCACACTTTGTGGCTGAAAACCCTCTGAGAATAGCTGTGCAGCTTGGGGAGATTAGTTGAGCTCTTCAAATATCAAAATGTAGAATTCAACACTGCAAAGTACATTTTTATCTGCATTACAGACATCCCAAAATACAATCTGAAGTGGGCCAAAACTGCCTAGGAAGACAAAATAATCACAAGAATTGTGCCTTTTTCTCATTGCTATCATGAGTTACATGCTGCTGAGCAGTTTGGCAAAACCGGGATTTTTTGCCTGGCTGTAATTCAGACTGGGTTCAAAGCAAGTCTGCACATGGAAGAGGCTACAGCAGCAGCTCCTCAACCTCACCCATTTTGGTGGAGGCATTTCCAGACCCGTTTTATACACAGAATCACAGAATCACAGAATGTT